>NC_092159.1:58982419-58984919 GCF_045791955.1 Oncorhynchus clarkii lewisi | reverse complement strand
AGCCTCTCACTCCAGAAGGAGTCCACACACCCCCTGCAGAGCACTCTCTCTTCCTTTCTCCCTCTCTCTCCTCCTCCTCCCTCTCTCTCCTCCTCCTCCTCCTCTCTCTGTTACATAACTCCATGTCTTCTCTCACCCAGCTCACTCTGAGTAGAAGAGTGTCGATAATGCTGCTCCGGCAGCAGGCAAGTGGAACAGAGGAGTGGGACAGTGACACGTGAAACCAGGCAGGCATAATACCCACACAGCTGAAAATAGTTTTCTCTCTCTGCTCTCGCTCTCTCTCTCTCTCCCTCTCTCCCTCTCCATTCCTCTTCCTCTCTCTATCTCTATTCCTTTCTCTCTCTCTCTTCCTCTCTCTCTCCCTTCCTCTTCCTCTCTCCCTTCCTCTTCCTCTCTCTCTCTCTCTCTCGCTCTCTCTCTCTCCTCTTTCTCAATCGCCAGCTACAGCATTGTTATTGACGGGGAGAGAGGAAACCGCCCCAGAATCTACTCACTGGAGCAACTGCTGCAGGAAGCGGTGAGTTCAGTTCCTACCCCCTCTTTAGAAAACAATAGTTCCCCCCACACCTAGACCTCTGGGATGTGGTCACGCTGGACTAACCCACTCTGGATCCTCCTCAATTCCTCTCCCTTCTCCTCTACTGTCCTCTCCTCTACTGTCCTCTCCTCTACTGTCCTCTACTGTCCTCTCCTCTACTGTCCTCTTCTCTACTGTCCTCTACTGTCCTCTCCTCTACTGTCCTCTCCTCTACTGTCCTCTACTGTCCTCTCCTCTACTCTCGTCTCCTCTACTGTCCTCTACTGTCCTCTCCTCTACTGTCCTCTTCTCTACTGTCCTCTCCTCTACTGTCCTCTACTCTCCTCTGCTCTACTGTCCTCTCCTCTACTGTCCTCTACTGTCCTCTCCTCTACTGTCCTCTACTGTCCTCTCCTCTACTGTCCTCTCCTCTACTGTCCTCTCTTCTACTGTCCTCTACTGTCCTCTACTGTCCTCTCCTCTACTGTCCTCTCCTGTCCTCTCTTCTACTGTCATCTACTCTCCTGTCCTCTACTGTCCTCTCCTCTACTGTCCTCTACTGTCCTCTACTGTCCTCTCCTCTAATGTCCTCTCCTTTACTGTCCTCTCCTCTACTGTCCTCTACTGTCCTCTACTGTCCTCTCCTCTAATGTCCTCTCCTTTACGGTCCTCTCCTCTACTGTCCTCTAATGTCCTCTCCTTTACTGTCCTCTGCTCTACTGTCCTCTCCTGTCCTCTACTGTCCTCTCCTCTACTGTCCTCTACTGTCCTCTATCCTCTGTGAGTTTCTGTGCTCGTGTGTGTGTACTTTTAAGCTACTGAGTAGTGATAATCCCTCTATCACCTGCTCCATACATGTGTTGTGTCTTAATGGGAGACGACGCAGACTTCCCCTCCTGGTAACACAGGCTGCCCATACTGATGGAGACACAGGCTGCCCATACTGATGGAGACACAGGCTGCCCATACTGATGGAGATACAGGCTGCCCATACTGATGGAGACACAGGCTGCCCATACTGATGGAGACACAGGCTGCCACATACTGATGGAGACCATACTGATGGAGACACAGGCTGCCCATACTGATGGAGACACAGGCTGCACATACTGATGGAGACACAGGCTGCCCATACTGATGGAGACACAGGCTGCACATACTGATGGAGACACAGGCTGCCCATACTTATGGAGACACAGGCTGCCCATACTGATGGAGACACAGGCTGCCCATACTGATGGAGACACAGGCTCATACTGATGGAGCCACAGGCTCATACTGATGGAGACACAGGCTCATACTGTAGACAAACTGAAGCTGCCAGCATAAAGGGAACACAGTGGTGGTTCCTGAGTTAATGAAGCAATTAGGGTCATGTATAACAATGACACATTGCCCATTATTTTGGCTACCATGGCTAGAAGAAGAGATCTCAGTGACTTTGAAATAGGGGTCTCAAAGGAGCACAGGGGGTTTAAAAGGTGTGTGTGTGTGTGTGCGTGTGTGTGTGCGTGTGTGTCTGTGTGTGTGTGTGTGTGTGTGTGCGCGCGTGTGTGTGAGTGTGTGTGTGTGTGTGGTCTGTGTGTGTGTGTGTGTCTCAGTCACCAGATCTCAATCCAGTTGAACACTTATGGGTTATTCTGAAGCGATACCTGAGACTTCGTTTTTCACCCCAATTCAGGATTTTCTTGTGGATGAATGGTGTCGCATCCCTCCAATAGAGTTTCAGACGCTGTTCTGGTGGCTCCTGGTGGCCCAACGCCCAATTAAGACACTTTATGTTGGTGTTTCCTTTATGTTGTCAGTTACCTGTAGATCATATAAAGAACCGTTCGGGGTCATGTTCATTAGGCACCAACGGGAAGAAACCACACGGAAACGGGGAGGGATTACCTGGACATGTGCAAGAAGAAACGCTCATTTGCGAAGCGCTTAAAAAAACAAATATGTTGCGTTCGCTAATGAACACGACCCTGCTAA
>NC_092159.1:58754919-58974919 GCF_045791955.1 Oncorhynchus clarkii lewisi | reverse complement strand
CTGATGCCTGTGGTTCCTCTTTAAATGTGTGTATACTTTGTGCTGATGCCTGTAGTTCCTCTTTAAATGTGTGTATACTTTGTGCTGATGCAGGTGGTTCCTCTTTAAATGTGTGTATACTTTGTGCTGATGCCTGTGGTTCCTCTTTAAATGTGTGTTTACTTTGTGCTGATGCCTGTAGTTCCTCTTTAAATGTGTGTATACTTTGTGCTGATGCCTGTAGTTCCTCTTTAAATGTGTGTATACTTTGTGCTGATGCCTGTAGTTCCTCTTTAAATGTGTGTATACTTTGTGCTGATGCCTGTAGTTCCTCTTTAAATGTGTGTATACTTTGTGCTGATGCCTGTGGTTCCTCTTTAAATGTGTGTATACTTTGTGCTGATGCAGGTGGTTCCTCTTTAAATGTGTGTATACTTTGTGCTGATGCCTGTGGTTCCTCTTTAAATGTGTGTATACTTTTTGTTGATGCAGGTGGTTCCTCTTTAAATGTGTGTATACTTTGTGCTGATGCCTGTAGTTCCTCTTTAAATGTGTGTATACTTTGTGCTGATGCCTGTAGTTCCTCTTTAAATGTGTGTATACTTTGTGCTGATGCCTTTACTTCCTCTTTAAATGTGTGTATACTTTGTGCTGATGCCTGTGGTTCCTCTTTAAATGTGTGTATACTTTGTGCTGATGCCTGTGGTTCCTCTTTAAATGTGTGTATACTTTGTGCTGATGCCTGTGGTTCCTCTTTAAATGTGTGTATACTTTGTGTTGATGCAGGTGGTTCCTCTTTAAATGTGTGTATACTTTGTGCTGATGCCTGTGGTTCCTCTTTAAATGTGTGTATACTTTGTGATGATGCAGGTGGTTCCTCTTTAAATGTGTGTATACTTTGTGCTGATGCCTGTGGTTCCTCTTTAAATGTGTGTATACTTTGTGCTGATGCAGGTGGTTCCTCTTTAAATGTGTGTATACTTTTTGCTGATGCCTGTGGTTCCTCTTTAAATGTGTGTATACTTTGTGCTGATGCCTGTAGTTCCTCTTTAAATGTGTGTATACTTTGTGCTGATGCCTGTAGTTCCTCTTTAAATGTGTATACTTTGTGTTGATGCAGGTGGTTCCTCTTTAAATGTGTGTATACTTTGTGCTGATGCCTGTAGTTCCTCTTTAAATGTGTGTATACTTTGTGCTGATGCCTGTGGTTCCTCTTTAAATGTGTGTATACTTTGTGCTGATGCCTGTGGTTCCTCTTTAAATGTGTGTATACTTTGTGCTGATGCAGGTGGTTCCTCTTTAAATGTGTGTATACTTTGTGCTGATGCCTGTGGTTCCTCTTTAAATGTGTGTATACTTTTTGTTGATGCAGGTGGTTCCTCTTTAAATGTGTGTATACTTTGTGCTGATGCCTGTAGTTCCTCTTTAAATGTGTGTATACTTTGTGCTGATGCCTGTAGGTCCTCTTTAAATGTGTGTATACTTTGTGCTGATGCCTTTAGTTCCTCTTTAAATGTGTGTATACTTTGTGTTGATGCAGGTGGTTCCTCTTTAAATGTGTGTATACTTTGTGCTGATGCCTGTGGTTCCTCTTTAAATGTGTGTATACTTTGTGATGATGCAGGTGGTTCCTCTTTAAATGTGTGTATACTTTGTGCTGATGCCTGTGGTTCCTCTTTAAATGTGTGTATACTTTGTGCTGATGCAGGTGGTTCCTCTTTAAATGTGTGTATACTTTTTGCTGATGCCTGTGGTTCCTCTTTAAATGTGTGTATACTTTGTGCTGATGCCTGTGGTTCCTCTTTAAATGTGTGTATACTTTGTGCTGATGCCTGTGGTTCCTCTTTAAATGTGTGTATACTTTGTGCTGATGCCTGTAGTTCCTCTTTAAATGTGTGTATACTTTGTGCTGATGCAGGTGGTTCAGGGGAGGAGGGGAAACAGGGAGGTGTAATGGTGGAGTTTGATGACGGAGACAGGGGGAGGATCTCCCTCCTAAACATCCGCCTCCTCCCCCCGGGCTACCAGATCCACTGTGAGTGTCTCTTTTTGTGTCACCCTGTCATCCACCTTGTATGATTACAGGGTTACTAACTATACCTGACCTTCACATTACAATTATTATGAGACCTTATAAGAGACCTTCCAGTCACATTATGAATCATGGACAATATCTTGCTGCATTTTAGACATTGCTATGACTTTATTGACCAACTCAGTGGCCTTGACGTTAGTGTCTGCCCTGTAATTGGAAGGTTGGTAGTTCGATCCCTAGCCAAGGCATAACAAAGACCGAAAAAATGGGCCCAATGCGCCTCTGCGTGGCACTGAGCATTAAGGAGATAGATTTGGGGGTAAGGTCCTACGATAGGCTAACCTCCTGTCCAGGGGGTGAACTTGTACATCAAGCTGCCTCACGCTACAGAAACAGGAGATGGGCTCCTGCTCCTATGAGCCATTCCGGCTCACACTAGCCAAAGCTTGTGCAAGGCTACTTACTTATATGTATTACTTATGACAGTGATTATGCAGGTGTATGTTAGAGATGTATTAACCCCCGCCTCCGCTTCCTGTCCCTCTGTAGGTGCGGAGACGTCCCCTGCCCACCTGGTGTCTAGCGGCCGGGCGGCTCGGAGGAGCTTCAGTCTGGAAAAAGCCCCCCTGAGTGAGAGAGTCTTGGAGAGACAGGCCAGCACAGAGCCTGTCAGGAGACGACCAGGTCAGAAGAGATCATCTATATACGTGCTTTATATCCACTCTATTTGAAAAACAAATGATAGGATATTTAGCCTGATGGGACGCAGAAAAAGTGTGTGTCGTTCATTTCTTGTAACCTCTTGATCTTGTAAAGGTATATGTAGTGTGAACTGATTGGTGACTTACCAGACATTCAATTGGTTTGAATTGCAGGGAGACCCAAAGGTTCAGGGAAGAAGAAGAACCTGTCAGACAGCACCAATAAGAACGCAGCCCCTCTGCTCAGCTGGCCGGCTGTGGCTGTCCCCAGGAAGAGGGCCTGTGAAAATCTGTTCCAGCTCAACGGGACTCCCAGGAAGGCCCTGAGGGGGACGAGGGAGGCACACCTGTTCCCCCTGCCCCCGGCCCCTGTCTCTGCCCCGACCAAGGGTCTGTTCAGCAGCAGCTCCTTCGAGGTTGACTCCTTCAGCAGCATCGCTAACGGCTACTCCTCCTTCTGTAGCACCCAGCCCACCGGCATGTCCCTGGGTTCCAGGACCGGGCCCTATGTCCAGAGACGGAGGCCCGGCGAGGTGCCGCGGAGCAGCAGGAAGAGCAGTCAAGAGTTCCTGGTTAAACTGGATCACGAGGGGGTGACTTCACCCAAGACAAAGAACAGCAAGGCCCTGCTGCTGCTGGGCGGTGGCTCTGGGTTCGGGGCCAAAGGCGTGGGCGGCCTCCCCAGGCCTGAGGCCTACTCCCACCCAGTCCTGCTGGTCAAGGACAACAGGAAGGGAGTTTCTGCCTCGAGGGCTGAGCTCCTCCTTAAGGGTGCCCCTCCTCCACAGAGGAAGGCTTCTCCCTCCCTGGCTATTGGGGAGTACGGTGTCGGCGAGCTTGGTCTCAGCTGCCATCGGGACTGCCACAGCTCCTACTCGGACCTGGACAACGAAGAGGAGGAGGAAGAGGAGGAGAGGAGGAGGAGAAGGGGGGCTGCGCTGGCCACAGCAGCCTCTGGAGGACTGAGGACGGCGGGAAGCTTTCTCTCACGCCTCTCTGTCTCATCCTCTTCCTCTGGTTCCTCAAGTTCGTCCAGCTCAGGCTCCATGTCCAGTTCCAGCCTGTGCTCCTCGGATAACGACTCGTCCTACAGCTCGGAGGATGAGGAGAGCTCCACACTGCTGCTACAGAGCTGCCTGTCCTCCCACCATGGCCTGCTGCAGTCCCCTGAGCCCCCGGCTGCAGCCGGACCCCACCAGGGCCAACAGTCCTTCGTGGCCAAGGCCGTGGCCGTATCCAACACCAAGGGAGGAGGAGCCACCAACGACCACAGTGCCAACAACAAGCTTCTCAAAAGGAAGGAGTGTAGCAGCTCGTCCCCCTCCAAACCTCCCAGAGACCTGGTGAAGAGGCAAAGGGTTATCCCCGGTGATGCAGGACCAAGACCCAAGATGAACACGTTCCTACCGGGAAGACAGATGTGGCGGTGGTCGGGGAACCCCACTCAGGTGAGACACGGGTTGATCTTTTTTCAAACGGAACAATTCTATGGTCATTAAGTTTATGCCAATCTATTCCTGCCCTAACCCTCTCACAATCCTCCATAGCAGAGGTACATGAGACCCTAACCCTCTCACAATCCTCCATACAATAGGTACATGAGACCCTAACCCTCTCACAATCCTCCATACAATAGTTACATGAGACCCTAACCCTCTCACAATCCTCCATACAATAGGTACATGAGACCCTAACCCTCTCACAATCCTCCATACAATAGTTACATGAGACCCTAACCCTCTCACAATCCTCCATACAATAGTTACATGAGACCCTAACCCTCTCACAATCCTCCATACAATAGGTACATGAGACCCTAACTCTCACAATCCTCTATACAATAGGTACATGAGACCCTAACCCTCTCACAATCCTCCATACAATAGGTACATGAGACCCTAACCCTCTCACAATCCTCCATACAATAGTTACATGAGACCCTAAATCTCACAATCCTCCATACAATAGTTACATGAGACCCTAACCCTCTCACAATCCTCCATACAATAGTTACATGAGACCCTAACCCTCTCACAATCCTCCATACAATAGGTACATGAGACCCTAACCCTCTCACAATCCTCCATACAATAGTTACATGAGACCCTAACCCTCTCACAATCCTCCATACAAAAGTTACATGAGACCCTAACCCTCTCACAATCCTCCATACAATAGTTACATGAGACCCTAACCCTCTCACAATCCTCCATACAATAGGTACATGAGACCCTAACCCTCTAACAATCCTTCATACAATAGTTACATGAGACCCTAACCCTCTCACAATCCTCTATACAATAGGTACATGAGACCCTAACCCTCTCACAATCCTCCATACAATAGTTACATGAGACCCTAACTCTCACAATCCTCTATATAATAGGTACATGAGACCCTAACCCTCTCACAATCCTCCATACAATAGGTACATGAGACCCTAACTCTCACAATCCTCCATAGCAGAGGTACATGACCTTTAGAGCCGCACTATTGACCAGAGATACAAACTACTTAAGGTGACTTTAAGCACGCCTAGACTGGTATTCAATCCAACACAATAATCAACCTGTGCACTGAGGGTGACTTCTAAAGGGGATTTCTCCTTGAGCTGACAGCCACATAGTTTACAGCCACATAGTTTACAGCCACATAGTTTACCACATAGTTTACAGCCACATAGTTTACAGCCACATAGTTTACAGCCACATAGTTTACCACATAGTTTACAGCCACATAGTTTACCACATAGTTTACAGCCACATAGTTTACCACATAGTTTACAGCCACATAGTTTACAGCAAACGTGATCTCCGCAAAACATCAGGGAAATGTATTTAAAAAGTGTATCGTATTGAACAGGACGTTTATCTGAGTTGTATTGAATCCCACTCCCTAGTTCCTAGACATGACTGTGTGTTCTGAGTGTTCCTGTGTCTCCACAGAGGCGGGGGCTGAAGGGGAAGTCCAGGAAGCTGTTCTACAAGGCCATCGTACGGGGAAGGGACATGGTGCGAGTGGGCGACTGTGCCATGTTCCTCTCTGCCGGCCGGCCCCACCTCCCCTACGTGGGCCGCATCGAGAACTTCTGGGAATCCTGGAGCTCCAACATGGTGGTGAAGGTCAAGTGGTTCTACCACCCAGAGGAGACCAAGTTGGGCAAGAGGCACCGCGACAGCAAGGTACATCCACATTCAGGTTCAGACCGTTCCGTTGCCATTTGGGTTGCAAAATCCTGGTTTTAGGATCTGGGCATCCTTCAACTGGGATTTCTGGAAAACCTGGGAATTTGGGGAATTTTAGTTGGGAATGTGTCTTGATGTTGCACAAGCAATAAAAAAATCTGTTATCATACCAATCATAGTGCACAGGTTGTTAATCTGTTATCATACCAATCATAGTGGTCAGGTTGTTAATCTGTTTGAAACGCGACCATAGTGTAACATAACAGGATAACAGATAGCAAGCTTTCATAGTCTTTTGGTACCTCAGCATATTATGTGTTCAGAGTTTAAGTCGATTGAAAATACTGACATTTGCTCTCTCTCTCTCTCTCTCTCTCTCTCTCTCTCTCCCTCGCTCTCTCTCTCTCTCTCCCTCGCTCTCTCTCAGCACGCTCTGTATCAGTCGTGCCACGAGGACGAGAATGACGTCCAGACAATCTCCCACAAGTGCCAGGTGGTGAGCCGCGAGGAGTATGAGCACATGGCTCGCGGCCAGAAACCCAGCAACAGCGTGACCACCCAAGGCCTGTACTATCTGGCTGGCACCTATGACCCCACCAGCGGTCAACTGCTCACTGCTGAGGGGGTGGCCATCGTCTGCTGAGCTGAGGACATCTTGTCCTAAGGATACTACTGAACCACCCATCTGATGGGAAATGAAGGTGAAGGTCCCCGCAGCTTTGCCTGAAGGACCCCTGGTCTGACTCAGTCCGTAGGAGGGTTCCCAGATGGGTCAGTCCTGGAGGAAGTGAAGGTCAAAGTGCCTGTGGCTTTGCCTGAAGGACCCCTGGCCTGACTCAGTCCGTAGGAGGGTTCCCAGATGGGTCAGTCCTGGAGGAAGTGAAGGACCCCTGGCCTTAGTCAGTGCTGACTAGTGGTGGACGTCAGGGCCAAGGCAGGGCTGTCCCCTGTCTACACTGGATATCTCACCACACATGGCTGCTAGACTGGGGTGTAGTTAGAAGAAGGGGAGGGGGTAGCCATTCACAGCAGTGAACCCCATTCTGCTCCCATCCTCACTGGGTAACTGAAGACAAGGATCTGGGTCCTGAACAGCCACAATCCAGGAGGACTTTCCATTGGTCCAACTTAACATCTCTTTAGTTTAGACTGAGGGACTGTTTCACACCTCATCTTTACACCACTCACCCATCATAGGTCACCAAATTAGAGCTGAACATAGGTTTGGATTGGACAGCTCAAGGCACCATTAGGTCGCTCCGGGCCAGGCCTGTGGTTGCCTCATTTCAGCTGAGTGCGTGAGTGAGTGAGTGCGGTATGGGATGTACTCTCCATAGTTCGTCTTCATGATTCCAGGGATGATAAAATATGTATCAGATATCCATGATAAAGATGTAAATATTTGGAATGATTTTTCCAGTCAAGCCATACACTTCAGTACCTCTTGTCTCTCTTATGGATCAGGTGTATACTGTACAGGTCAGTTATCTGTTCTTTTTGTTGTTGTTGTCTATATGTATATAACAACTATTTTATATACAAGTATATATGAAAGGTATCTTTCCATGTTTTTTTATTGATTTATTTTTCTATGAGGGGTGAATATGGCTCTTTGTGTTTTTCTTTGGGACGATGAGCTCAAGATGTAAAAGTGTTGCACTACACATGACCTGCTGAGACAGACAGACAGACAGACAGACAGGCAGGCAGGCAGGCAGGCAGGCAGGCAGGCAGGCAGACAGACAGACAGACAGACAGACAGACAGACAGACAGACAGACAGACAGACAGACAGACAGACAGACAGACAGACAGACAGACAGACAGAAGAGAGAGAGAGAGAGAGAGCACAGAAATTAGAGAAGGATATGACAGGAGAGGTCTCTCTCAGAGAGAGAGAGCACAGAAATGAGAGAAGGATATGACAGGAGAGGTCTCTCTCAGAGAGAGAGAGAGAGAGCACAGAAATGAGAGAAGGATAATACAGGAGAGGTCTCATTCTCTCAGAGAGAGAGAGAGAGCACAGAAATGAGAGAAGGATATGACAGGAGAGGTCTCACTCAGAGAGAGAGAGAGAGAAGGATATGACAGGAGAGGTCTCACTCAGAGAGAGGAGCCATCCTGTTGAAGTGTAAATGTGTCCTTAAATGTGTTACTTTCCACATGTGTTATTTTGTTTTATAACCATCTTTATTTATGTACTTTTCAGTTGTTCCTCGCTACATAGCAGATCCACGTGGACTGCGTTCACGGGTTACAAAAGATTACTATTAACAAGTGAGAAATGCAGATATTTACATATATTTATTTTTATTGGTATTGAAATACATTCTAATATTGCCCTGGCATCACTTTAACTATGCCATTGTGGCATGCTCTCCACATCATTCAATTCTAAATGAGTTGGTCTGCGTATGCAGGTGTATAGAAGCGCTATACTTCAAGTACACATTTGGACCTGTAAAAACCAAAGCTTCTACTCTGTAAGATCTTCATGAAGTACTATGGAAGTAGTACTTACGAAGAACATCAAGCAGCTGTGTTATTCAGAGATCCCTGGGAACTTAATAATCAAACTGTTTCTCACTCTGAGAATACAAGACGTCCCCCTATGTGCATATATGGCTTTGCTTTGTGACAATGGGTTTTCTTGCACACGTACCTGTAGCTCTGTGAGGTCCAAAGTCCCTGTGGCCAAAATTCATCAGTGACCTGAAACAGGTGGCTGATAAGGTCAAGGTCAAGGTACTGTCAACATCAAAAAAAAAAGGTTTGAATATTGACAATTTGTTGAAGATTCGGCAGTTGGGTTTATTGATTAATTAATAGACATGCCTCTTAATTAGGAACACACATGCACTCAATGTTAACGGTGAAGGACAATCAAATTCACAAAGCAATGGATATAGTTTAAAAGTCTCACTTAATCAAAATATTGCTTTTAAATGTTTTATTTTATTTTGTGCCAAATACGTTTTTGTCTCAGCCTCTGTCGTTTTGATATATAATCCTGACTGTATTTGTATGTTCTTACAGTGTTTTATTTGCTCATCATCAACCTTTATTTATTGTCAATGTTGCTGTTTGCTCGTCAAGCCATGAGCTCTCTATGACAACGTGACGTTGTTTCTCCGTGTGATGTCACATTTGGTTTAGTTAATAACAGTTTGGTCTTTGAAGAGGCTGCGCAGTAAAAAGGAATGCAGGAACACTGGATTATTCTCATCCACAAACCTCTCTGAATAACTTCCTGTTTGGACCGGACCCTCCTGCTCTCCGTCTGCGGTGGCGCGACTGACTGACTGACTACATCGCAGACGTTTCATTGCATCAACCAATAGTTATGCGCCACAGTCCGACATCAGATTGCTATGTCGTATGACGTGGTTAGCAGATATGTTAAACACACCAGTGTTGAGATATGGCAGGCGTCTGCAATTTAGTCAGGCAGGAACGCCACCTATGACTCTGCACCCCGGGTTAGATCCCGGGCTGTATCACAACCGGCCGTGATCGGGAGTCCCGTAGGGCGGCGCACAATTGGCCCAGTGTCGTCCGGGTTAGAGGAGGGTATGGCCGGTGTAGGCCGTCGTTGTAAATAAGAATTGGTTCTTAACTGACTTGCCTAGTTAAATAAAGGTTCAAATAAGAAGGGAAAAGCTCCATCTCAGGGTCCTCATTGTCTGTGACCCTAACTTCCTGAAAGATTGACCTCCCATTTGTTTCAAGCAACATTTTTTAACTGTCTAAGGCCGAGATGTGTGTGTTTGTGTGGCCGGGATGTTTGTGTGTGTGTGTGTGTTTGTATGTGCATGCGTATGTATGTTTGCGTGTGCTTGCGTGCAAGATGCCTGTTAAAAAGAGGCCACTGGATATGATGAAATTAGAATGTCGTTTTGGAACTCCCGTGTCTTCACGTATAACGAGAGAGACAGCCTTAGCATTTTGTTTGGAGGCCAGGTGCTATACTAAGATGGCTCAGAGAAGTTGCATTGAAGTTCAGTGATTGGGCAGAATATTGCAAAGGCTCATGGGCCAAAGAAAATCAGGATGCAGGAGCATCTTTCTTTTCAACTCACTTTTGGTTATAAGGGAAGGGAAATATAAGGTGTGGAAGGTATGCAGTCTCTGATGGAGTTGTTATGGTAAATATGAACATAATGTTGACACATTATGTTTAATATGATGATTATTATTTGAATATGGTTATATTGAATGATCTCCTGCTGTCAATGTTATAAAGACATGTAGATGTGTATAGCAAGTTTGGGGGTAAATGTTTTACAAATAAATGCTTTAATAATATAAATCTGTAAAAAATGTTTTAGTATCAAGATTTTTTTATCTGGGTTATGAATAAATATCACAACTTAAAACAACGTATTATTTGTATTGCTAATCTATACATCTATGTCCGGCACCTATGTCTGGATGATAATGAATCATTTTTCTTGATGAATTCTTTGATAGCAATATGAATTAGCCGCTTGTGCTGTCCTTTATTGGCCAAAAAAAATCTTGATCGCTGGTGCTGGTGAGACTGCTCTGTTTCGACCAATGAGAAGGGTGCTCTATGGTGGAATCTAGAGTGCCTTGCACCACGTTCCATGACTAACACGAATGCAGTGAGCAGTGTACTCACAGTATGATGAGTGCAAGGTTGGGGTCAATCCCAATTTAATTTGAAATTCCAATTAAATTCTTGAATTCACTGAAATCAATTTGAATTTCAACAATGTTTAAGTTTTGGAATTGGAATTGAATTGTACTTGGACTTTTTATTTTAAATCATTTGAACTTGTACCTCTATAATTTCAGTATACTGTATCTAGGCTGCCTGAACCGTGACAAGATCAGCCTGGGGGAATTTAATTGGAATGGGAATTTGTGGAATTGTTGGGGATAATATTGAATTGGGAATTATTGAATTATTGGAATTTACCTAACATTGGAATTGAGAGGAATTGAATTATCTCTGAATTCCAAATCTGACCTGGAATTTGAATTGAATTAAATGGAATTTACAGGTAGAAGGAATTGAATTAGAATTACATTTGTGGAATTAACCCCAACCCTGGAGGAGTGTCTGTGTGAGATTCCGCTTTCTCAGTCAGTTATCACCACACTGAAGACCTGTGGATTTGCACATACAGTTCTAACAATTGAGTTAAAACTGTTCAGTACTCAGTCAGTCAGTGTTTTCCCTATGTTCTGCTCTCAGCACTGCCTCAAGGTCCAAGCTAAGGTGTCACCCACATCCCACCAGCCATACATAGATCTACCATATCTGCACATTTGTGCGTTTCCTCGACAACTTGACAAAGACAATCTCCGTCACCAGACTCAAGTGAGATAACTTCGCTGTCATTACCGGAGGGTGGGCACAATATGGGTCACTGACCTTTCTCTCTGAGGGGCCTGGGGGTCCAGCACCACATTTCCCTCCCCCCAACTCCTCCACTCCCCCCTGGCCCATACCTTTCCCCATCCCACCCCTCCCCTCCCCCAAACCTCCTCCCCCCTGGCTCAGACGGGGTTAATGAGACATCAGTCATCACAATCTCCACCAGTGGCCCCCAGTGAACACAAACATTGTCTTCTTTTAGTGTGAGCAGCCCTTTGTGTGCTAACCGTGGCCACTGTCCCATGTCCAGGCCAGGGCTCGCTCTGCGTCATCACTGTAGGGGCTGGCCGAATCACCGTGGGGGTGGAGGGTAATCACCAAAGGGGTGGGAGAGGCGCCTCAAGTCAACTCTCTGTGCTCCGAAGATATAAATTCAAAACAAAGACCTTTGAGTTCATTACAGGCTTGGGTAACTTCATGACAACATGTGTTTGAATATAAATCTTAGTAGCCTGCAGTACATTTTGTTATACAACCCTAAAAGCACAAACAGTGATCCATTTTGTCCACAGGCGGTCAAAAGCTTCCATTACAAAACACTTTTTTGAGACTTTGTCAAGCAACTAGTTACCGAGACAAAACACAATGGTGCCTATATCACCCATATTGGTGGCCATCGTACAACGCACCGGTATGTCAGATGAGCTCCCTCGCCAATTTCTCAGACTAAGTATCACAGAAACAAAACACTTTGAATGAATAACAAAAAGTTTTCCTGACAGGTTGCTATAGATGATATTGTCAGATGTGTGCGTACTGGTAGCGAAGTCAGATTTGTGAGATTTGTGAACAGGCGCACGCACACTTTATTTAGGCAAAAGTGCAAAACGCGCAAAACAGTCACAAGAATTATGTTTAACAATAAACATCTTCGTGAAAAATAACACTGAAAAAAACAAGCCAGTCTGGCACATCAACAATACACACGTAACACAAACAATCTTACACAAATACATGACGGGGAACAGAGGAATACATGCATGTAGATTGATTGGGGAATGAAAACCAGGTGTGCAGGGAATAAGACAAAACAAATGGATACATGAAAAACGGAGCGGCGGTGGCTAGAAAGCCGGTGACGTCGACCGCCGAACGCCGCCCGAACAAGGAGAGGAGCCGACTACGGCGGAAGTCGTGACAGATATTGATAACAACTGTTCAACACGTGAAAAACTTACAGAAACATATACATTTTTTCAAGAAATGTGTACAAATATATGCTTATTTTTGGGGATTAAAACCATTTGCTTGAGTAACAAAAAATCCACCCAAAACCACAAATTCTTATAATTTACAGTGTTAAATAACACTAATATGTGAGAACAATATTTTTTGTGTTTTCTTTTCATTTTGTCTTTATAATAAAGTTGGTAGCAACATGTGAAAATCGTTGTGGAAATCTGTTACGGCTCAAGTTAAGTACAAAACCCACAATGGAATGCTCTCTCTATGGGCTGGCTAGATAGCTAGCTAGCAAACGTAGCTACACACAATAATACCAAAGTCTATATCTGCATGTGAAGTGGCTAGTTTGCTGTAAAATCGGCTAAATAAACTCCACTATCAATTTAGGAGTCTACAATCTCACCATGTTCAACCTGCAGATCGATGTGCCTGGCACAGTGGTGTGGCATTCGCAACAGCCATGTATGGCACCAGGCAATGCCCGCGGGACTGAAGAGGCAGACAAATAGGTGAAATGTGGTGGACCCTCTGTTAAACTACACATATCACATTACACTTGTTTCTCCTGCCTTGGCCTAGATCCAGCCATGACACCCCTAATCCATCTCTCTGTTGCTCATTACCAGTGGCTTGTACAGATTCTGTATCGGCTATGCTAGCTGAGCTTTCCACAGCATTACGTGGGATTACTGTCTCTCCTCGCAACATATGATGTTCACATGCTTATGCAATGATGTAGCACTCTGTTGACACTATTGACACTAGACCTGGGTTGAAATACTATTTATTGTATTTCAATTACTTTCAAATACATTTTAAGGAAGCATTTAAAATGGGAATGCATTTGAAGGCCAATCTTTTCTCCTACCTCTTCCTCCACTCTCCCCCCCCCCCTCCTCTCTTCTCCTACCCTCTCTTCTCACTCTGTATGCAGACTCGTCTCAGGGAGTGTTGCTAGGTGTCAACAGGATGAATGCTACACTGCACAAATATCCACACCCCATAAATGTCTCGACCCCTGCCTGACCCTGTCTGACCACTGACCAGCTGGGGATTGGGGGGGAGGGGGGGGGGGGGGGGGGGTGAAGTTATGAGAAGGCAAGTCTATGTATTTACATGCCAATTACTTGTCCACTAGGGCAATGCATGTGCTTGTTAACATCTAGTACAGTGGTTACCACAGTGGAGCCCATGGGGGAACTTGGCCTATCCAGAGCAAGTACTTGAGAGGACTCATGAAACCATAGGCCTACTGCTAAAATGCACAAGGGGGTACGACAGGGGTACTCTGGACAGATGTTAATAGTGGTATTAGTGGTAGTCTATAGCTTTAGTGGTTGTAGTAGTGGTAGTGGTGATAGTCTATAGTGTTACTGAAAGATGTGTACCAAACTCACTAAAAGTGACGGTAGTAAAGCCTCTCTTGAAAAAGCCAAACCTTGACACAGAAAATATTTAAAAAACTATCGGCCTGTATCGAATCTTCCATTCCTCTTAATTAAAAAAAATAAGCTGATGCGCAGCAACTCGCTGCCTCCCTGAAGACAAACAATGTATACGAAACGCTTCAGTCTGGTTTTAGACCCCATCATAGCACTGAGACTGCACTTGTGAAGGTGGTAAATTACCTTTTAATGACGTCAGACCGAGGCTCTGCGTCTGTCCTCGTGCTCCTAGACCTTAGTGCTGCTTTTGATATCATCGATCACCACCATTCTTTTGGAGAGATTGGAAACCCAAATGGGTCTACACGGACAAGTTCTGGCCTGCTTTAGATCTTATCTGTCGGAAAGATATCAGTTTGTCTCTGTGGATGGTTTGTCCCCTGAGAAATCAACTGTACATTTCGGTGTTCCTCAAGGTTCCGTTTTAGGACCACTATTGTTTTCACTATATATTTTACCTCTTGGGGATGTCATTCGAAAACATAATGTTAACTTTCACTGCTATGTGGATCACACACAGCTGTACATTTCAATGAAACATGATGAAGTTTCACTGCTATGCGGATGACACACAGCTGTACATTTCAATGAAACAAAAATTGCCCTCGCTAGAAGCCTGTGTTTCAAACATAAGGAAGTGAATGGCTGCAAACTTTCTACTTTTAAACTCGGACAAAACAGAGATGCTTGTTCTAGGTCCCAAGAAACAAAGAGATCTTCTGTTGAATCTGACAATTAATCTTGGTGGTTGTACAGTCGTCTCAAATAAAACTGTGAAGGACCTCTGCGTTACTCTGGACCCTGATCTCTTTTTTGACGAACATGTCA
Source organism: Oncorhynchus clarkii lewisi (assembly GCF_045791955.1). Taxonomy (NCBI): domain Eukaryota; kingdom Metazoa; phylum Chordata; class Actinopteri; order Salmoniformes; family Salmonidae; genus Oncorhynchus; species Oncorhynchus clarkii. The sequence continues at coordinate 58,960,158 of NC_092159.1, read as the reverse complement.
AGACTGTTTCAAGGACAGCTTTTTTCCATCTACGTAACATTGCAAAAATCAGAAACTTTCTGTCCAAAAATGATGCAGAAAAATGTATCCATGCTTTTGTTACTTCTAGGATAGACTACTGCAATGCTATACTTTCCGGCAACCTGGATAAAGCACTAAATAAACTTCAGTTAGTGCTAAACACGGCTGCTAGAATGCTGACTAGAACCAAAACATTTGATCATATTACTCCAGTGCTAGCCTCCCTACGCTGGCTTCCTGTTAAGGTAAGGGCTGATTTCAAGGTTTTACTGCTAACCTACAAAGCATTACATGGGCTTGCTCCTACCTATCTTTCCGAATTGGTCCTGCCGTACATAATTACACGTACTCTGCGGTCACAAGACGCAGGCCTCCTAATTCTCCCTAGAATTTTATGGAATGGTCTGCCTACCCATGTGAGAGACGCAGACTCGGTCTCAATCTTTAAGTCTTTATTGAAGACTCATCTCTTCAGGAGGTCATATGATTGAGTGTAGTCTGGCCCAGGAGTGTGAAGGTGGACGGAAAGGCTCTGGAGCAACGAACCGCCCTTGCTATCTCTGCGTGGCCGGTTCCCCTCTTTCCACTGGGATTCTCTGCTTCTAACCCTTTTACAGGGGCTGAGTCACTGGCTTACTGGTGCTAGTCCATGCCGTCCCTAGAAGGGGTGCGTCACTTGAGTGGTTTGAGTGACTTACGTGGTCTTCCTGTTTGGGTTGGCGCCCCCCCTTGTGTTGTGCCGTAGCGGAGATCTTTGTGGGCTATACTCGGCCTTGTCTCAGGATGGTAAGTTGGTGGTTGAAGATATCCCTCTAGTGGTGTGGGGGCTGTGCTTTGGCAAAGTGGGTGGGGTCATGACCTGTCTGCTTGGCCCTGTCCGGGGGTATCATCGGATGGGGCCGCAGTGTCTCCTGACCCCTCCTGTCTCAGTCTCCAGTATTTATGCTGCAGTAGTTTATGTGTCGGGGGGCTAGGGTCAGTCTGTTAAATCTGGAGTATTTCTCCTGTCTTATCCGGTGTCTTGTGTGAATTTAAGTATGCTCTCTCTAACTCTCTCTCTCGGAGGACCTGAGCCCTAGGGCCATGCCTCAGGACTACCTGGCATGATGACTCCTTGCTGTCCCCAGTCCACCTGGCTGTGCTGCTGCTCAAGTTTCAACTGTTCTGCCTGCGGCTATAGAACACTGACCTGTTCACCGGACGTGCTACCTGTCCCAGACCCGCTGTTTTCAACTCTCTAGAGACAGCAGTAGCGTTAGAGATACTTTTAATGATTGGCTATGAAAAGCCGACTGACATTTACTCCTGAGGTGGTGACTTGCTGCACCCTCGGCAACTACTGTGATTATTATTATTTGACCATGCTGGCCATTTATGAACATTTGAACATCTTTGCCATGTTCTGTTATAATCTCTACCCGGCACAGCCAGAAGAGGACTGACCACCCCTCATAGCCTGGTTCCTCTCTAGGTTTCTTCCTAGGTTTTGGCCTTTCTAGGGAGTTTTTCCTAGCCACTGTGCTTCTACACCTACATTGCTTGCTGTTTGGGGTTTTAGGCTGGGTTTCTGTACAGCACTTTGAGATATCAGCTGATGTACGAAGGGCTATATAAATAAATGTGATTTGATTTGTATACCAGCAACATGACAAATTAACAGATTATTTCAGTAATTGTGACTGTCTTAGATAAAAAAAATAACCACAGATGAACTATAAAATATATACACTGAGTGTTCAAAACATGACATAGCTTTTACCTGGTCAGTCTATGATCCCTTATTGATGTCTCTTAAATCCACTTCAGTCAGTGTAGATGAAGGGGAGGAGACGGGTTAAAGAAGGATGTTTAAGCCTTGAGACTATTGAGACATGGATTGTCTTTGTTTATTTAATTAGGCAAGTCAGTTAAGAACAAATTCTTATTTACAATGACGGCCTACCCCGGCCGAACCCTAACCCGGACAACGCTGGGCCAATTGTGCGCCGCCCTATGGTACTCGGCCAGTTGTGATACAGCCTGGAATCAAACCAGGGTCTGTAGTGACGCCTCTAGCACTGAGATGCAGTGCACTATGTGCCATTCAGAGGGTGAATGAGCAAGACAAAATATTTGTGTTTTTGAACAGGGTATGGTTGTAGGTGCCAGGTACACCGGTTTGTGTCCAGAACTGAAAACGCTGCTGGGTTTTTCACACGCGTATCAAGAATGGTCCACCACCCAAAGGACATCCAGGCAACTTGATATAACTGTGGGAAGCATTGGAGACAACATGTGCTTAATGCTACACTAGAGGAAATGGTCTTCAACCAAGCAAATAGCACAGAGAGAAGAAGAGCACACTGTAAGAGTCTGTCCCTTACTGACATCGACTAGCTGTTGGATGTTGGTGAGAGATCATGAAGCCTCTGATGTCTGCCAGGGAGGCTCCTCATGTCGAGGGAGGACTCTTTCCTCCTGGCTGTGTTTGCCATAAGTGGCCCACAGTGGGTGCTGTGCTGTGTAGCTTCGCTCTGCTACGAGACTTTAATAATAGAGGACGACTGCTAGTCAGAGTTGTGAGGCTATCATGGGAAATTACAAGGCTGTTCTTTACGAGGTGGCTCACAGCGCCATTTCAAGGGTGTAGCTCTCCTGTTGGAAGTCACAAAGGGGATCTGCCTGCCTAATAGCCCTCTATCACCTCTCAGGGTCTGTGTTTGATCACCCTCTTCCGCTCTGTCGGCGACAGGTTACAAAATGGTGCCGGGGAAACTTGCCGGAATGAGCCCTAGTGGCCTCCAAACCTCCAATGCTGTCACCTGCACAAAATCTGTCAGTGGCCCCTGGCCCTGAGGGAACCAACAACGGCCCAAAGTTATGGGCTGTCATAAAACACCCTGAGTCCCCCTCTCGTACTGTCCCGTGTGTAAGTGGTGGGACAGCTGGAAAAGCAGCCACACCTCGTAAATAAGGAAGAGGGGCCTGTGGCTGTTAGGGCTGTTACAGGTTTCCTTCTGAACCGGCAAGGCCAGTGAGACTGGAGCAATTAACGGCAACCCTTCTACAACCTATTAGACTAGGGTTGTTCATAGATACTTAAACGTGTTGCGCGTTTTTAATGCATGGCCGCGCACGACTCCAACACCATCATCAAGTTTGCCAATGACACAAGGTGGTGGGCCTGATCACCAATGACGACGAGACAGCCTATAGGGAGTAGGTCAGAGACCTGGCAGTGTGGTGCCAGGACAACAACCTCTCGCTCAACGTGGGCAAGACAAAGGAGCTGATCGTGGACTACAGAAAAAGGCGGGCCGAGCACGCCCCCATTCACATTGACGGAGCTGTAGTGGAGCGGGTTGACAGCTTCAAGTTCCTCAGTGTCCACATCGCTTAGGAACTATCATTGTCCAAACACTCCAACACAGTCGTGAAGAGGGAATGACCACGCCTCTTCTCCCTCTGGAGGCTGAAAAGATTTGGCACGGGACCTCAGATCCTCAAAATGTTATACAGCTGCACCATTAAGAGCGTCTTGACTGCCTGCATCACTGCTTGGTATGACTACTGCTCAGCATCCGACAGCAAGGCGCTACAGAGGGTAGTGTGTACGCCCCAGTATATCACTGGGGCAGAATTTCCTGGCATCCAGGACCTCCATACCAGGCCGTGTTATAGGAAGGCCTTAAAAATTGTCAATGAGTCCAACCACAAAAGTCATGACAGTTCGCTCTGCTACTGCACGGCAAATGATACCGGAACGCTAATTCTGGGACCAAAAGGCTCCTGGGGAGCTTCTACCCCACATATGTCAGAGTCAAGGCCCGCGGGCCACATCCGGCCCGCAAGAAGGTTTTTTACGGCCCCTGGGATGATCTTGATTTATTATTAGAACCGGCCCGCAGCAAGCCGGCAGCCCGCAGATCTTTTACACGCACCAATACTACATTTCCCACAATGCAAAGGTGACGCACCGAGCAGTAGGCTGCTTCATTTCAATATTTATTGGCACAGCAGTCGTCAGCATCACAGTAAAATTAACTTTCAGATACCCATCAAAAATGGCAAAACGGAAGGTGGATACTGAGAACCGGGGGTTTCAAACAAGGTGGGAGTCGGAGTATATGTTCACGAAGGTAGCTGGAAAACCTGTGTGTCTTCTGTGTGGAGAAAGTGTGGCGGTACTGAAAGAGTATAATCTGAGACGACATTATGAAACGAAACACGCGGACAAAAACAAGAATATGGACATGGAACAAAGGCTACAAAAGGCAGAGGAATTAAAACGAGGCCTCAAATCTCGACAGGCTCTGTTCAAAAAAGCCAAATCACAAGGCCAGGCTGCTGTCAAGGCCAGTTTTATTTTGGCAGAAGAGATCGCTAAATCAGCCCGGCCATTTACGGAGGGGGATTTCATCAAAAACTGCATGATTAAAGTTTGTGACGAAGTTTGCCCAGAAAAAAGGCAACTCTTTTTAAATGTGAGTCTGAGCAGAAACACCATTGCCGAGAGAGTAGACCAGTTGTCCATCAATCTAAAAGAGCAGCTTGTGAAAAAGGGAAAAGATTTTATTGCATATTCCTTGGCTGTGGATGAGAGCACTGACATTTCTGACATTGCCCAGTTGTCAATTTTCATCCGCGGAGTGGACTCCAACCTAAGCGTGACAGAGGAGTTTTTGGCTTTACGTCCTATGCATGGCACAACTACGGGGCATGATTTGTATGAAGAGGTGTCAAGATGTGTAAATGAGATGGAGCTGCCTTGGGAAAAACTCGTGGGTTTGACAACCGACGGAGCACCTGCGATGTGTGGACACAGGAGCGGACTGGTGGCGAAGATACGGGAAAAGATGCAAGAGGAAAACGCGACAGGTGAGCTGACAGCTTATCATTGTATCATACACCAGGAAGCGTTGTGCGGTAAAGCCTTGAAAATGGAGCATGTAATGAGCATCATCACGCGCACAGTTAACTTTATCAGAGCCAAAGGTTTGAATCACCGCCAGTTCAAGGCATTTCTGACGGAGTTAGAAACGGAGCATGGTGATTTGCCTTATCACACAGAGGTGCGATGGCTAAGCCAGGGAAAGGTGCTTCAAAGATGTTTCGAGCTTCGTGAGGAGATTTGTCTGTTCTTGGACAGCAAAGGGAAAGACACAACACAACTCCGAGACGAAATGTTTCTGTGTGAAATGGCTTTTCTGTGTGACATTACGAGTCATCTGAATGCAATAAACTTGCAGCTGCAGGGTCGGGATCGTGTCATCTCTGATATGTACAGTACAGTGAAGGCATTTAAAACCAAACTGACTCTGTGGGAGACGCAGATGCGGAAAGAAAATTTGAGCCACTTTCCCAGCTGCCAGACCATGAAAGAGAAGCTCTCTACCAGTGCGTTCCCGAGCACACAGTTGGCTGATAAAATAGGTATGCTTGCCGCTGACTTTCGACGCCGATTTGCTGACTTTGAAGCACAAAAAAGCAGGTTGGAACTGCTCGGTAACCCATTTGCTGTTGACGTGGAAAGCTCACCACCAAACCTCCAAATGGAGTTGATTGACCTCCAATGCAATGATGCACTGAGGGCAAAATATGCGGCAGTGGGTGCTGCGGAGTTCGCCCGTTTCCTCCCCGGCACAATGCCCCAGCTGCGCATCCAGGCTGCTCAAACGTTGTCTATGTTTGGCAGCACATACCTGTGTGAACAACTGTTTTCTTTGATGAACCTGAACAAAACATCACACAGAAGTCGACTTACTGCTGAACACCTCCACTCAATTCTGAGGATTTCTTCAGCTCAGAGCCTTACCCCGAACATTGATGAACTTGTGGAAAAGATGGGACACCACCAAGTATCACCCTCAACCTCAAACAAGTGAACATTACTGTGCAATCACATATTTAGAGTTTTTACTCAGTTCAAGTTTAAAAGTTAAAATTTAATATTTGTTTTCACTGCATGTTACTTCTCCTTAAACAAAGTGTTGTTTTTGATTAATAGATTTTTGCACTTTATTTTTTTGTATTTCAATCCAATTATATTTTTAAAATATTTCAGTTGAGTGGATGATAGAAAATTGCTATTATTGTTTTTTCTTTGAAGTAAATTTAGCCCACTTTTGCTAAAATAGAAAATATAGTCTACTGATGGTGCCTTGAATACCGGTTTCTTTCATTTAATGTTCATGTTATGGGGATATTTATATAAAGGAAATTTGTCTTTTGTGTCTGTTGAAAATTAAAGATTACTGACAGAGCCATAAGAAAATATTGCTTTATTTATCTGATCATATTGTAATATATTTGTTAGGTTTTCAGTAGGTTCAATTAGGTTCACTAGACTATATGCGTCATTTAAAAATTTTTCAATGAACATTCGAACAGTCCGGCCCTCGTCTTGTAGCTGATTTTTTTATTTGGCCCTCCGTCCATTTGACTTTGACACCCCTGTTCTACCCCCAAGCCATAAGACTGCTAAATAGTTAACTAAATAGCTACCTGGACTATCTGTAATGACCCTTTTTGCACTAACTCTTTTTGACTCTATGCCCACACACTGGACTCTACCCACACACTGGACTCTACCCACACACTGGACTCTACCCACACACTGGACTCTACCCACACACTGGACTCTACCCACACACTGGACTCTACCCACACACTGGACTCTACCCACACACTGGACTCTACCCACACACTGGACTCTACCCACACACTGGACTCTACCCACACACTGGACTCTACCCACACACTCATACACACTGGACTCTACCCACACACTGGACTCTACCCACACACTGGACTCTACCCACACACTGGACTCTACCCACACACTCACACATACTGGACTCTACCCACACACTGGACTCTACCCACACACTCATACACACTGGACTCTACCCACACACTGGACTCTACCCACACACTGGACTCTACCCACACACTGGACTCTACCCACACACTCATACACACTGGACTCTACCCACACACTGGACTCTACCCACACACTGGACTCTACCCACACACTCATACACACTGGACTCTACCCACACACTGGACTCTACCCACACACTGGACTCTACCCACACACTCATACACACTGGACTCTACCCACACACACACACACACTGGACTCTACCCACACACTCATACACACTGGACTCTACCCACACACTGGACTCTACCCACACACTGGACTCTACCCACACACTCATACACACTGGACTCTACCCACACACTCACACACACTGGACTCTACCCACACACTCATACACACTGGACTCTACCCACACACTCATACACACTGGACTCTACCCACACACTCATACACACTGGACTCTACCCACACACTCATACACACTGGACTCTACCCACACACTCATACACACTGGACTCTACCCACACACTCATACACACTGGACTCTACCCACACACTCATACACACTGGACTCTACCCACACACTCATACACACTGGACTCTACCCACACACTCACACACACTGGACTCTACCCACACACTCACACACACTGGACTCTACCCACACACTCACACACACTGGACTCTACCCACACACTCATACACACTGGACTCTACCCACACACTCATACACACTGGACTCTACCCACACACTCACACACACTGGACTCTACCCACACACTCATACACACTGGACTCTACCCACACACTCATACACACTGGACTCTACCCACACACTCATACACACTGGACTCTACCCACACACTCATACACACTGGACTCTACCCACACACTCATACACACTGGACTCTACCCACACACTCATACACACTGGACTCTACCCACACACTCATACACACTGGACTCTACCCACACACTCATACACACTGGACTCTACCCACACACTCATACACACTGGACTCTACCCACACACTCATACACACTGGACTCTACCCACACACTCACACACACTGGACTCTACCCACACACTCACACACACTGGACTCTACCCACACACTCACACACACTGGACTCTACCCACACACTCACACACACTGGACTCTACCCACACACTCATACACACTGGACTCTACCCACACACTCATACACACTGGACTCTACCCACACACTCATACACACTGGACTCTACCCACACACTCACACACACTGGACTCTACCCACACACTCATACACACTGGACTCTACCCACACACTCATACACACTGGACTCTACCCACACACTCACACACACTGGACTCTACCCACACACTCACACACACTGGACTCTACCCACACACTCACACACACTGGACTCTACCCACACACTCACACACACTGGACTCTACCCACACACTCACACACACTGGACTCTACCCACACACTCACACACACTGGACTCTACCCACACACTCACACACACTGGACTCTACCCACACACTCACACACACTGGACTCTACCCAAACACTCACACACACTGGACTCTACCCACACACTCACACACACTGGACTCTACCCACACACTCACACACACTGGACTCTACCCACACACTCACACACACTGGACTCTACCCACACACTCACACACACTGGACTCTACCCACACACTCACACACACTGGACTCTACCCACACACTCACACACACTGGACTCTACCCACACACTCACACACACTGGACTCTACCCACACACTCACACACACTGGACTCTACCCACACACTCATACACACTGGACTCTACCCACACACTCATACACACTGGACTCTACCCACACACTCATACACACTGGACTCTACCCACACACTCATACACACTGGACTCTACCCACACACTCATACACACTGGACTCTACCCACACACTCATACACACTGGACTCTACCCACACACTCATACACACTGGACTCTACCCACACACTCATACACACTGGACTCTACCCACACACTCACACACACTGGACTCTACCCACACACTCATACACACTGGACTCTACCCACACACTCACACACACTGGACTCTACCCACACACTCACACACACTGGACTCTACCCACACACTCATACACACTGGACTCTACCCACACACTCATACACACTGGACTCTACCCACACACTCACACACACTGGACTCTACCCACACACTCACACACACTGGACTCTACCCACACACTCATACACACTGGACTCTACCCACACACTCACACACACTGGACTCTACCCACACACTCACACACACTGGACTCTACCCACACACTCACACACACTGGACTCTACCCACACACTCACACACACTGGACTCTACCCACACACTCACACACACTGGACTCTACCCACACACTCACACACACTGGACTCTACCCACACACTCACACACACTGGACTCTACCCACACACTCACACACACTGGACTCTACCCACACACTCACACACACTGGACTCTACCCAAACACTCACACACACTGGACTCTACCCACACACTCACACACACTGGACTCTACCCACACACTCACACACACTGGACTCTACCCACACACTCACACACACTGGACTCTACCCACACACTCACACACACTGGACTCTACCCACACACTCACACACACTGGACTCTACCCACACACTCACACACACTGGACTCTACCCACACACTCACACACACTGGACTCTACCCACACACTCATACACACTGGACTCTACCCACACACTCATACACACTGGACTCTACCCACACACTCACACACACTGGACTCTACCCACACACTCACACACACTGGACTCTACCCACACACTCACACACACTGGACTCTACCCACACACTCATACACACTGGACTCTACCCACACACTCACACACACTGGACTCTACCCACACACTCACACACACTGGACTCTACCCACACACTCATACACACTGGACTCTACCCACACACTGGACTCTACCCACACACTGGACTCTACCCACACACTCATACACACTGGACTCTACCCACACACACACACACACTGGACTCTACCCACACACTCATACACACTGGACTCTACCCACACACTGGACTCTACCCACACACTGGACTCTACCCACACACTCATACACACTGGACTCTACCCACACACTCACACACACTGGACTCTACCCACACACTCATACACACTGGACTCTACCCACACACTCATACACACTGGACTCTACCCACACACTCATACACACTGGACTCTACCCACACACTCATACACACTGGACTCTACCCACACACTCATACACACTGGACTCTACCCACACACTCATACACACTGGACTCTACCCACACACTCATACACACTGGACTCTACCCACACACTCATACACACTGGACTCTACCCACACACTCATACACACTGGACTCTACCCACACACTCATACACACTGGACTCTACCCACACACTCATACACACTGGACTCTACCCACACACTCATACACACTGGACTCTACCCACACACTCACACACACTGGACTCTACCCACACACTCACACACACTGGACTCTACCCACACACTCACACACACTGGACTCTACCCACACACTCATACACACTGGACTCTACCCACACACTCATACACACTGGACTCTACCCACACACTCACACACACTGGACTCTACCCACACACTCATACACACTGGACTCTACCCACACACTCATACACACTGGACTCTACCCACACACTCATACACACTGGACTCTACCCACACACTCATACACACTGGACTCTACCCACACACTCATACACACTGGACTCTACCCACACACTCATACACACTGGACTCTACCCACACACTCATACACACTGGACTCTACCCACACACTCATACACACTGGACTCTACCCACACACTCATACACACTGGACTCTACCCACACACTCATACACACTGGACTCTACCCACACACTCATACACACTGGACTCTACCCACACACTCATACACACTGGACTCTACCCACACACTCATACACACTGGACTCTACCCACACACTCACACACACTGGACTCTACCCACACACTCACACACACTGGACTCTACCCACACACTCACACACACTGGACTCTACCCACACACTCACACACACTGGACTCTACCCACACACTCATACACACTGGACTCTACCCACACACTCATACACACTGGACTCTACCCACACACTCATACACACTGGACTCTACCCACACACTCACACACACTGGACTCTACCCACACACTCATACACACTGGACTCTACCCACACACTCACACACACTGGACTCTACCCACACACTCACACACACTGGACTCTACCCACACACTCACACACACTGGACTCTACCCACACACTCACACACACTGGACTCTACCCACACACTCACACACACTGGACTCTACCCACACACTCACACACACTGGACTCTACCCACACACTCACACACACTGGACTCTACCCAAACACTCACACACACTGGACTCTACCCACACACTCACACACACTGGACTCTACCCACACACTCACACACACTGGACTCTACCCACACACTCACACACACTGGACTCTACCCACACACTCACACACACTGGACTCTACCCACACACTCACACACACTGGACTCTACCCACACACTCACACACACTGGACTCTACCCACACACTCACACACACTGGACTCTACCCACACACTCACACACACTGGACTCTACCCACACACTCATACACACTGGACTCTACCCACACACTCATACACACTGGACTCTACCCACACACTCACACACACTGGACTCTACCCACACACTCACACACACTGGACTCTACCCACACACTCACACACACTGGACTCTACCCACACACTCATACACACTGGACTCTACCCACACACTCACACACACTGGACTCTACCCACACACTCACACACACTGGACTCTACCCACACACTCATACACACTGGACTCTACCCACACACTCACACACACTGGACTCTACCCACACACTCATACACACTGGACTCTACCCACACACTCATACACACTGGACTCTACCCACACACTCATACACACTGGACTCTACCCACACACTCACACACACTGGACTCTACCCACACACTCACACACACTGGACTCTACCCACACACTCATACACACTGGACTCTACCCACACACTCATACACACTGGACTCTACCCACACACTCATACACACTGGACTCTACCCACACACTCATACACACTGGACTCTACCCACACACTCATACACACTGGACTCTACCCACACACTCATACACACTGGACTCTACCCACACACTCATACACACTGGACTCTACCCACACACTCATACACACTGGACTCTACCCACACACTCATACACACTGGACTCTACCCACACACTCATACACACTGGACTCTACCCACACACTCACACACACTGGACTCTACCCACACACTCATACACACTGGACTCTACCCACACACTCATACACACTGGACTCTACCCACACACTCATACACACTGGACTCTACCCACACACTCATACACACTGGACTCTACCCACACACTCATACACACTGGACTCTACCCACACACTCATACACACTGGACTCTACCCACACACTCATACACACTGGACTCTACCCACACACTCATACACACTGGACTCTACCCACACACTCATACACACTGGACTCTACCCACACACTCATACACACTGGACTCTACCCACACACTCATACACACTGGACTCTACCCACACACTCACACACACTGGACTCTACCCACACACTCACACACACTGGACTCTACCCACACACTCACACACACTGGACTCTACCCACACACTCATACACACTGGACTCTACCCACACACTCATACACACTGGACTCTACCCACACACTCACACACACTGGACTCTACCCACACACTCATACACACTGGACTCTACCCACACACTCATACACACTGGACTCTACCCACACACTCATACACACTGGACTCTACCCACACACTCATACACACTGGACTCTACCCACACACTCATACACACTGGACTCTACCCACACACTCATACACACTGGACTCTACCCACACACTCATACACACTGGACTCTACCCACACACTCATACACACTGGACTCTACCCACACACTCATACACACTGGACTCTACCCACACACTCATACACACTGGACTCTACCCACACACTCATACACACTGGACTCTACCCACACACTCATACACACTGGACTCTACCCACACACTCACACACACTGGACTCTACCCACACACTCACACACACTGGACTCTACCCACACACTCATACACACTGGACTCTACCCACACACTCATACACACTGGACTCTACCCACACACTCATACACACTGGACTCTACCCACACACTCACACACACTGGACTCTACCCACACACTCATACACACTGGACTCTACCCACACACTCATACACACTGGACTCTACCCACACACTCACACACACTGGACTCTACCCACACACTCACACACACTGGACTCTACCCACACACTCACACACACTGGACTCTACCCACACACTCACACACACTGGACTCTACCCACACACTCACACACACTGGACTCTACCCACACACTCACACACACTGGACTCTACCCACACACTCACACACACTGGACTCTACCCACACACTCACACACACTGGACTCTACCCAAACACTCACACACACTGGACTCTACCCACACACTCACACACACTGGACTCTACCCACACACTCACACACACTGGACTCTACCCACACACTCACACACACTGGACTCTACCCACACACTCACACACACTGGACTCTACCCACACACTCACACACACTGGACTCTACCCACACACTCACACACACTGGACTCTACCCACACACTCACACACACTGGACTCTACCCACACACTCACACACACTGGACTCTACCCACACACTCATACACACTGGACTCTACCCACACACTCATACACACTGGACTCTACCCACACACTCACACACACTGGACTCTACCCACACACTCACACACACTGGACTCTACCCACACACTCACACACACTGGACTCTACCCACACACTCATACACACTGGACTCTACCCACACACTCACACACACTGGACTCTACCCACACACTCACACACACTGGACTCTACCCACACACTCATACACACTGGACTCTACCCACACACTCACACACACTGGACTCTACCCACACACTCATACACACTGGACTCTACCCACACACTCATACACACTGGACTCTACCCACACACCCATACACACTGGACTCTACCCACACACTCACACACACTGGACTCTACCCACACACTCACACACACTGGACTCTACCCACACACTCATACACACTGGACTCTACCCACACACTCATACACACTGGACTCTACCCACACACTCATACACACTGGACTCTACCCACACACTCATACACACTGGACTCTACCCACACACTCATACACACTGGACTCTACCCAAAACACTCATACACACTGGACTCTACCCACACACTCATACACACTGGACTCTACCCACACACTCATACACACTGGACTCTACCCACACACTCACACACACTGGACTCTACCCACACACTCACACACACTGGACTCTACCCACACACTCACACACACTGGACTCTACCCACACACTCACACACACTGGACTCTACCCACACACTCACACACACTGGACTCTACCCACACACTCACACACACTGGACTCTACCCACACACTCACACACACTGGACTCTACCCAAACACTCACACACACTGGACTCTACCCACACACTCACACACACTGGACTCTACCCACACACTCATACACACTGGACTCTACCCAAAACACTCATACACACTGGACTCTACCCACACACTCATACACACTGGACTCTACCCACACACTCACACACACTGGACTCTACCCACACACTCACACACACTGGACTCTACCCACACACTCACACACACTGGACTCTACCCACACACTCACACACACTGGACTCTACCCACACACTCACACACACTGGACTCTACCCACACACTCACACACACTGGACTCTACCCACACACTCACACACACTGGACTCTACCCACACACTCACACACACTGGACTCTACCCAAACACTCACACACACTGGACTCTACCCACACACTCACACACACTGGACTCTACCCACACACTCACACACACTGGACTCTACCCACACACTCACACACACTGGACTCTACCCACACACTCACACACACTGGACTCTACCCACACACTCACACACACTGGACTCTACCCACACACTCACACACACTGGACTCTACCCACACACTCACACACACTGGACTCTACCCACACACTCACACACACTGGACTCTACCCACACACTCATACACACTGGACTCTACCCACACACTCATACACACTGGACTCTACCCACACACTCACACACACTGGACTCTACCCACACACTCACACACACTGGACTCTACCCAAACACTCACACACACTGGACTCTACCCACACACTCACACACACTGGACTCTACCCACACACTCACACACACTGGACTCTACCCACACACTCACACACACTGGACTCTACCCACACACTCACACACACTGGACTCTACCCACACACTCACACACACTGGACTCTACCCACACACTCACACACACTGGACTCTACCCACACACTCACACACACTGGACTCTACCCACACACTCACACACACTGGACTCTACCCACACACTCATACACACTGGACTCTACCCACACACTCATACACACTGGACTCTACCCACACACTCACACACACTGGACTCTACCCACACACTCACACACACTGGACTCTACCCACACACTCACACACACTGGACTCTACCCACACACTCATACACACTGGACTCTACCCACACACTCACACACACTGGACTCTACCCACACACTCACACACACTGGACTCTACCCACACACTCATACACACTGGACTCTACCCACACACTCACACACACTGGACTCTACCCACACACTCATACACACTGGACTCTACCCACACACTCATACACACTGGACTCTACCCACACACTCATACACACTGGACTCTACCCACACACTCACACACACTGGACTCTACCCACACACTCACACACACTGGACTCTACCCACACACTCATACACACTGGACTCTACCCACACACTCATACACACTGGACTCTACCCACACACTCATACACACTGGACTCTACCCACACACTCATACACACTGGACTCTACCCACACACTCATACACACTGGACTCTACCCAAAACACTCATACACACTGGACTCTACCCACACACTCATACACACTGGACTCTACCCACACACTCATACACACTGGACTCTACCCACACACTCATACACACTGGACTCTACCCACACACTCATACACACTGGACTCTACCCACACACTCATACACACTGGACTCTACCCACACACTCATACACACTGGACTCTACCCACACACTCATACACACTGGACTCTACCCACACACTCATACACACTGGACTCTACCCACACACTCATACACACTGGACTCTACCCACACACTCATACACACTGGACTCTACCCACACACTCATACACACTGGACTCTACCCACACACTCATACACACTGGACTCTACCCACACACTCATACACACTGGACTCTACCCACACACTCATACACACTGGACTCTACCCACACACTCACACACACTGGACTACCCACACACTCACACATACTTACACTGATACTCCAACACACACACTGGACTCTACCCACACACTCATACACACTGGACTCTACCCACACACTCATACACACTGGACTCTACCCACACACTCATACACACTGGACTCTACCCACACACTCATACACACTGGACTACCCACACACTCACACATACTTACACTGATACTCCAACACATACTCATACACACTGGACTCTACCCACACACTCACACACACTGGACTCTACCCACACACACACACACACACTGGACTCTACCCACACACTCATACACACTGGACTCTACCCACACACTCACACATACTTACACTGATACTCCAACACATACACACACACACACACTGGACTCTACCCACACACTCATACACACTGGACTCTACCCACACACTCACACATACTTACACTGATACACACACACACACACTGGACTCTACCCACACACTCATACACACTGGACTCTACCCACACACTCACACATACCCACACTGATACTCCAACACATACACACACACACTGGAATCTACCCACACACTCACACATACCCACACTGATACTCCAACACATACACACACACACACACTGGACTCTACCCACACATTCACATTCTGACACACACGCTGCTGCTACTGTCTATTATCTATCCTGTTGCCTAGTCACTTTACCCCTACCTTTATGTACATATCTACCTCAATTACCTCGTACCCCTTCACGTCAGTACAGGTGCCCCATGCATATAGCCAAGCTATCATTGACTTGGTACTGGTACTCCATGTATATAGCCAAGCTATCATTGACTTGGTACTGGTACTCCATGTATATAGCCAAGCTATCATTGACTTGGTACTGGTACTCCATGTATATAGCCAAGCTATCATTGACTTGGTACTGGTACTCCATGTATATAGCCAAGCTATCATTGACTTGGTACTGGTACTCCATGTATATAGCCAAGCTATCATTGACTTGGTACTGGTACCCCATGCCTATAGCCAAGCTATCATTGACTTGGTACTGGTACTCCATGTATATAGCCAAGCTATCATTGACTTGGTACTGGTACTCCATGTATATAGCCAAGCTATCATTGACTTGGTACTGGTACTCCATGTATATAGCCAAGCTATCATTGACTTGGTACTGGTACCCCATGTATATAGCCAAGCTATCATTGACTTGGTACTGGTACTCCATGTATATAGCCAAGCTATCATTGACTTGGTACTGGTACTCCATGTATATAGCCAAGCTATCATTGACTTGGTACTGGTACCCCATGTATATAGCCAAGCTATCATTGACTTGGTACTGGTACTCCATGCGTATAGCCAAGCTATCATTGACTTGGTACTGGTACTCCATGTATATAGCCAAGCTATCATTGACTTGGTACTGGTACTCCATGTATATAGCCAAGCTATCATTGACTTGGTACTGGTACTCCATGTATATAGCCAAGCTATCATTGACTTGGTACTGGTACTCCATGCATATAGCCAAGCTATCATTGACTTGGTACTGGTACTCCATGCGTATAGCCAAGCTATCATTGCTCATTGTGTATTTATTCCTAGAGGTTTTAAGGTCCCCAGCAAAACCTTCCTGAACTGAGAAATCAAGAAAGATGAGAGGGGTAAGTGCCTACTCCTAAGTACTGTTCACTAGGAAAGAAACTGAGAAAAAAAGTAAGAAATGGAATGAAACACAATTAATTAATAGTGGTACTATCTGAGCAGTTCCAAAGAGAACCACTCATTTTTGTTTTCTTTTGCACAACATTTTTTAAATGTTTCTGTCCCATGTTTTCTTGTTTCCTATAGTTGGGCATAGCTCTCCCCCCTCCCCTCCCCTCTCCTTCTCCTCCCCTCTCCCCTTTCAACCTCCCCGCTCCTTCTCCTTCGCTCTCCCCCTCCTTCTCCTCCCCCTCCCCTCTCTCCTCCTCCTCCTCCTTCTCCCCTCTCTCCCTCCCTCTCAACCTCCCCTCCCTCTCTCTCTCTCTCCCTCCTCCCCCTCTCCCCTGCTCCATCTCCTCTACCCTCCTCTCCCCTCCCCTCTGCCCTCCCCTCCCTTGACCTCTACCCTCCTCTCCCCTCTACCCTACTCTCACCTCTCCCTCTCCTCTCCCCGGCTTGTAGTGTAGTTTACCCCTCATTCACAGCCAACACAGCTAGCTTCCTGAAACCCATGGCTGTTTACACAGCATTCCTCCTCTATTGACAGTGTTGTCCAGCACTCTGGTGCAGCTCGCTACAAACAGCTGTTCAGCTAAGAGTGAGTGGGCTGCTGTAAACCACACAGTGCTCTCATGAAGCTCCCAGCTCTCCCGATAACTGCTGCGTGTGCTGGCACGGCTGGTACTGTTACCGCAGCACAGCGCACTGCCTCACACGCACACACACACACACACACACACACACACACACACACACACACTACACCCCCCCCCCCCCCCCTTTAACACACATACACACAGGTGTGCTAGATTAGGTTTGGAGAGCCCTGATCTTGAAGATAATGGAACACGGCCACTGTCTCCACACTGAGTCAACAGAGTCGGACAGTCAAGTTATTACAGTAACAGAGTGGGTCAGGGACATGCAGACCATACTACACTATGAATAGTCTCCTCGTGTGGGAGTTATCTCCCCCTCCGTGTATTCAACCGCCCTTTTCCTCCTCCTCATCACACACACATGCGCACACAGCACACGTACAGACACACACAGCACACGTACAGACACACACAGCACACTGCCTCACACACACACTACGCCCTCCCCCTTTAACACACACACACACACACACACACACACCACCCCCCCTTAACACACACGCGCACACACACACACACACACACAAGCAAATACACACAGCTGGTTGCTGGGTCAGGAGGAGAGGAGGAAAACTGAGAGAAAGGCCACCATCACCCTGAGTAGCAACAGGGACAGGAGACACCTCATTAATCACAATACAATGGCTCGTGTCTGGGGGGGCATGGGAATATTGTAGGGGCCTGTTTGTGTGTAAGCATGTTTACATATTTATGTGAGGGAGTGCTCGCATGTGTGAGTGAGTGTGTGTGTGTGTGTGCGACACCTTGCATGCATGTGTTTGTGCTCTTGGGTTGTGTGTGTGTGTGTGTGTAACAATAACTCTCATACTGTAAAAGGTTGATGTGCAGCAAGTGGGACGGAGTCAGGCGCAGGACACCGAGGATGAGTAATAACGGACTTTTACTCAAGACGACAACAAAATAAATTCCACGCAGTGAAAACAATCCAGTTTACAAAATAGTAGCGACAGCTAAACACAGAACAAACATGCACAAAACCATGTGGGAACCAGAGGCTTAAACAGGGAATAACTAATAATGTCATGGAAACCAGGTGGGAACCAGAGGCTTAAATTGGGAATAACTAATAATGTCATGGAAACCAGGTGTGTACAATAAAGACAAAACAAATGGACAATAAAACGTAGATCGGTGGCGGCTAGAAAACCGGTGACATCGACCGCCGAACGCCGCCCGAACTAGGAGAGGCACCAACTTCGGCGGAAGTCGTGACAGTACCCCCCCTTGACGCGCTGCTGCAGCACGCCGACACCGGCCTCGGGGACGACCCGGAGGACGAGGTGCAGGACGATCCGGGTGGAGAGGATGAAATTCCAGCAGTAACGAAGGGTCTAGGATGTCCTCCACCGGCACCCAGCATCTCTCCTCCGGACTCTACCCCTCCCACTCCACGAGGTACTGAAGGGGGCGGAGGAACCTCCCGCACCTCAGACTCCTGGAGTGGACCAGCCATCACCGGCCTGAGGAGAGACACATGAAATGAGGGGTTAATACGGTAATCAGGGGGAGCTGTAACCTATAACATACCTCGTTCAGTCTCCTTAGGACTTTAAATGGCCCCACAAACTGCGGACCCAGCTTCCGGCAGGGCAGGCGAAGGGGCAGGTTTCGGGTCGAGAGCCAGACCCGGTCGGCGCTCGCCTTCTGCCGCTGGCCCGTTGCAGGCGCACATGGGCAGCGTCCCATGTCTCCTCCGACCGCTGAAACCATTCATCCACCGCAGGTGGTGCCAGGACCAAATGATTGGTTAGTGGAGGAGTGGCGAAGGGAGTTTTGGGCCATCTCTGCCCAAGGGATGAAAGCCGCCCACTCCCCCGGCCGGTCCTGGCAATAGGACCGCAGAAACCTACCCACATCCTGGTTAACTCTCTCCACCTGCCCGTTACTCTCGGGGTGAAAACCTGATGTGAGGCTGACCGAGACCCCCAGACGTTCCATAAACGCCCTCCAGACCCTAGACGTGAACTGGGGACCCCGATCAGAAACTATATCCTCAGGCACCCCGTAGTGCCGGAAGACGTGGGTGAACAGGGCCTCCACAGTCTGTAGAGTCGTAGGGAGACCGTGCAAAGGAAGGAGACGGCAGGACTAAGAAAACCGATCCACAACGACCAGGATCGTGGTGTTGCCTTGTGACGGAGGAAGATCCACGGCTGTTGTAGAACGGGTAGGGGTTGTAATTTCCCTCTGGGCAGGTGTCTAGGTGCCTTGCACTGGGCACACACCGAGCAGGAAGAAACATAAACCCTCCCGTCCTTAGCTAAAGTTGGCCACCAGTACTTCCCACTAAGACAGCGCACCGTCCTACCGATGCCAGGGTGACCAGAGGAGGGGGACGTGTGGACCAAATAGAGCAAACAGTCGCGGACCTGGCCTGGACTCTCCACCGTAGTAGCACCAATGGAAACACCTAGACACCTCCCTAAGCACTTACGTGACCATCCCTTGAGAGCCCTCTGTTGCCACGAAATAGTGGGGTCATGATAGGCCAACCAGGGAAGGCCCAACGCAGGAGAATCAATCAGGAAGAGACTAATTCTCTCCTCATGACCCTCCCTCCTGCATCAGGAACCCCTGGCACCTGGCAGCAGTTCCATCATATGCCCTTGGGAGCGAGAGCCAAATCACACTGGGTCCAGATGTACTGGCAAACACAAAAACAGTCAACAACTTCGGGAGTAGAGACCTTTAGAAAATGGTCTCTAGTGGTGAAAGTAAGAACTGCCGAAAATGCAGTCTCATAACCTGACTACACCGCTCGCGTCACGTGAGACGAGCGTCTGCGTTGCCAAGGGCTAAAATAGAAGTCATTCCTATTTCTGACAAAGATCGTGCTGCAAGTCCTGCAAGTACCCACGTGCCATCTCCTCATTGGTTATACCCACGTGGGTGATTGAAAGACAAACTGTTGCCAGTTGTCGTGGTAATACTATGAAAGTTTAGATGTCAATCACCATATAAGTTAAACAATGAAAAAGCCTGGAAGGAGGAGAGATGACAAGAAATGATTCGGTTGACCGTTTTTATGTGTTGATTAATTGTCGGAGTAGAGGACCTTGTGCATTTCAGGTAAAATAACAACCTAATGTTTATATCCGAGGACAAATTAGCTAGCAAGTGCAAGCTAAATTGCCATAAATGTTTCATGCTTTTCGACCTGTCCCCAAATTAATGTAATTGGTCCAGAGTTTGTTTTGATATTTTAACCTGCGTGTCGTGATCGCGTTTGGTGTAGAGAGATACAATTATTTTATGCACGATGGCGCACGCGCGCAGCCGGTTTGGGTTCCGTGTAAGGGGAGAAAAAATATTCTGTCAAGGAAAGAGATATTAAGACAAAAGAAACGAGTGTGTAAATGATAACACAATAGTGCAGAAAATGAAGAAATTGATGTAAATTCTGGAAGTGAATGCTGGAATTAAATCAAATAAAGAAAAATACTATGCAAATGAGCAAAAGCTTTGTGCATTTAACAGGTACCGGACGAGCCTTATGAAGCATGAGGGTGTCCTAGAGCAGAACAACCTTGTGAAGCATGAGGGTGTCCTAGAGCAGAACAACCTTATGAAGCATGAGGGTGTCCTAGAGCAGAACAACCTTGTGAAGCATGAGGGTGTCCTAGAGCAGAACAACCTTATGAAGCATGAGGGTGTCCTAGAGCAGAACAACCTTATGAAGCATGAGGGTGTCCTAGAGCAGAACAACCTTATGAAGCATGAGGGTGTCCTAGAGCAGAACAACCTTATGAAGCATGAGGGTGTCCTAGAGCAAAACAACCTTATGAAGCATGAGGGTGTCCTAGAGCAGAACAACCTTATGAAGCATGAGGGTGTCCTAGAGCAGAACAACCTTATGAAGCATGAGGGTGTCCTAGAGCAGAACAACCTTATGAAGCATGAGGGTGTCCTAGAGCAGAACAACCTTGTGAAGCATGAGGGTGTCCTAGAGCAGAACAACCTTATGAAGCATGAGGGTGTCCGAGAGCAGAACAACCTTATGAAGCATGAGGGTGTCCTAGAGCAGAACAACCTTATGAAGCATGAGGGTGTCCTAGAGCAAAACAACCTTATGAAGCATGAGGGTGTCCTAGAGCAAAACAACCTTATGAAGCATGAGGGTGTCCTAGAGCAGAACAACCTTATGAAGCATGAGGGTGTCCTAGAGCAGAACAACCTTATGAAGCATGAGGGTGTCCTAGAGCAAAACAACCTTATGAAGCATGAGGGTGTCCTAGAGCAGAACAACCTTATGAAGCATGAGGGTGTCCTAGAGCAGAACAACCTTATGAAGCATGAGGGTGTCCTAGAGCAGAACAACCTTATGAAGCATGAGGGTGTCCTAGAGCAAAACAATATGTCCGTGTTCCTGAGAGACTCACCTTTCCATAGAGGGGTCATATTAGTGTGTAGCCCAAATTGTTCGGATGCTACAGACAGAAATTGGTATTGGAGTTCAGACGAGTTCCGTGTCGCATGTGGGGGTCGTAGGGCAAAACCATGTGTTCGTGAGAGTCTCGCCTTTCCATAGAGGACGCTACAGACATTTTCGTGAGGAAACCAATTTTCGGGATATCTCACGGTCTGACAAACAGTGCTGTTGCTCTGCCACCTTTCACTGGAGCTGCGAAAGGCCGATATCAGAGGATGCTGTGATTGAGATGCAGCCCATGCAAAAAAAGCTAATGTTGTATTATGCTAATTTAATTCCACAGCACTGTGGAAATTTACTCTAGAGGGTTAATGATATAGAAGCCTGTCTTAAATAGAAGCCTGTCTTAAATAGAAGCCTGTCTTAACCTGTTGCGACGACCAAACCCGGATCCGGGATTCTATTTATAGACCTAAGCTCATTACCATAACGCAACGTTAACTATTCATGAAAATCGCAAATGAAATGAAATAAATATGCTATCTCTCAAGCTTAGCCTTTTGTTAACAACACTGTCATCTCAGATTTTCAAAATATGCTTTTCAACCATAGGAAAACAATCATTTGTGTAACAGTAGCTAGCTAGCGTAGCATTTAGCGTTAGCATTAGCGTTAGCATTTAGCAGGCAACTATCACAAAAACAAGTAAAGCCTTCAAATAAAATAACTTACCTTTGAAGAACTTCTGATGTTTTCAATGAGGAGACTCTCAGTTAGATAGCAGATGCTCAGTTTTTCCAAAAAGATTCTTTGTGTATTAGAAATAGCTCCGTTTTGTACATCACATTTGGCTACCAAAAAAAAAAAAAAAAAAAAAACGAAAATTCAGCCCTCAAAACGCAAACTTTTTTCCAAATTAACTCCATAATATCGACTGAAACATGGCAAACGTGGTTTAGAATCAAGCCTTTCCACATATCTCTTCAATGATATATCCTTCGTGGAAGCCTGGTTTCTCCTTGCTCTCAAATGGAAAAATAATTGCACCTGGCTTTACGCTCCAATTTCGACGCAGGGACACCAGGCGGACACTTGGAAAATGTAGTCTCTTATGGTCAATCTTCCAATGATATGCCTACAAATACGTCACAATGCTGCTAACACGTTGGGGGAACGACAGAAAGTGTAGGCTCATTCCTTGTGCAATCACAGCCATATAAGGAGACAATGGAAAACAGAGCTTCAGAAATTCTGCTCATTTCCTGGTTGACGCATCATCTTGGTTTCGCCTGTAGAATGAGTTCTGGGGCACTTACAGACAAATCTTTGCAGATTCTGAAACTTCAGAGTGTTTTCTTTCAAAAACTGTCAAGAATATGCATAGTCGAGCATCTTTTCGTGACAAAATATCGCGCTTAAAACGGGAACGTTTTTTATCCAAAAATGAAATAGCGCCCCTAGAGATCAAAGAGGTTAAATAGAAGCCTGTCTTAAATAGAAGCCTGTCTCTAATAAGTGTCTGTTGTGTTCAGTAATTGAAGCAAATAAACGCCTGCGACATTTACACTTTACTACTTTAGTGATGTTGTTGTAGAAATGACCAATGGTAATTTAAATCAGTTCTACCTCATTTCTATCAACATGTTAAATGTGCACCCAGAGGGAAAACAATTCTAGATCACCTGTACTCCACACAGAGAGATGTGTACAAAGCTCTCCCTCGCCCTCCATTTGGTAAATACAACAATTCTATCCCCCTGATTCCTGCTTACAAGCATAAATTAAAAAAGTGGTCAGGTGAAGCAGCTGCTAAACTACAGGACTGTTTTGCTATCACAGACTGGAACATGTTCCGGGATTCTTCCGATGGCATTGAGGAGTACACCAAATCAGTCACTGGCTTTATCAATAAGTGCATCGAGGATGTCGTCCCCACTGTGACTGTACGTACATTCCCCAACCAGAAGCCAATGGATTACAGGCAACATTCGCACTGAGCTAAAGAGTAGAGCTGCCGCTTTCAAGGTGCGGGACTCTAGCCCGGAAGCTTATAAGAAATCCTGCTATGCTCTCAGACAAACCATCAAAAAGGCAAAGCGTCAATACAGAGCTAAGATCTGTCACGCTGATCCTCAACACTGGAGCCCCTCAGGGGTGCGTGTTCAGTCCCCTCCTGTACTCCCTGTTCACCCACGACTGCTTGGCCAGGCACGACTTCAACACCATCATTAAGTTTGCAGACGACACAACAGTGGTAGGCTTGAACACCGACAACGACGAGACAGCCTATAGGGAGGAGGTCAGAGACCTGGTGCCAGAATAACAACCTATCCCTCAACGTAACCAAGACTAAGGAGATGATTGTGGACTACAGGAAAAGGAGGACCGAGCATGCCCCCATTCTCATCGGCAGGGCTGTAGTGGAGCAGGTTGAGACCTTCAAGTTCCTTGGTGTCCACATCACCATCAAACTAGAATGGTCCAAAAACACCAAGACAGTCGTGAAGAGGGCACGACAAAGTCTATTCCCCCTAAGGAAACTAAAAAGATTTGGCATGGGTCCTCAGATCCTCAAAAGGTTCTACAGCTGCAACATCGAGAGCATCCTGACGGGTTTCATCACATCCTGCTACAGCAACTGCTCGGCCTCCGACCGCAAGGCACTACAGAGGGTAGTGCGAACGGGGCTAAGCTGCCTGCCATCCAGGACCTCTACACCAGGCGGTGTCAGAGGAAGGCCCTAAAAATTGTCAAAGACCCCAGCCACCCCAGTCATAGACTGTCCTCTCTACTACCGCATGGCAAGTGGTACCGGAGTGCCAAGTCTAGGACAAAAGGGCTTCTCAACAGTTTTTGCCCACAAGCCATAAGACTCCTGAACAGGTAATCAAATGGCTACCCAGACTATTTGCATTGTGTACCCCCCCCTCCCAACCCCTCTTTTACGCTGCTGCTACTCTCTGTTTATCAAATATGCATAGTCACTTTAACTATACATTCATGTACATACTATCGTACCTCAATTGGCCCGACCAACCAGTGCCCCCGCACATTGTGTGCCGCCACCCACCACCCGCCAACCCCTCTTTAACGCTACTGCTACTCTCTGTTTATCATACATGCATAGTCACTTTAAGCATATCCACATGTACATACTACCTCAATCAGCCTGACTAACCAGTGTCTGTATGTAGCCTCACTACTGTATATAACCTCACTACTGTATATAGCCTCACTACTGTATATAGCCTCGCTACTGTTATTTTTCACTCTTTTTTTACTGTTCGTTTTTATTTCTTTACTTACCTATTGTTCACCTAGTACCTTTTTTTCACTGTTGGTTAGAGCCTGTAAGTAAGCATTTCACTGAAGGTCTACATCTGTTGTATTCGGGGCACGTGACAAATAATCTTTGATTTGAAGTCAAGCTTAAATTAATTTATGTTTATTCATGCCAGCGGAGAGATTACAGACAAACAGCACTTCATGTTTAGTCAGAAGCTCTGACAAGGTATTTCCCCCTCAGCATATTTATACTATTGCTAGGAGTTACACAAAGATAGAAGGTGCATCCTTTCTCAGCAAAAGCGTTTGCTCCCAGAGACCGGCTGCAGGGGAGGAAAACACCTGGCAGCCACAGTTTGGGCGTTCAGCCAATATTTTCACTTCCGCTGAGTCGACCTTGTGAGAGCAAACTTCAGACACCCTGTCTGTCTACAACAGGCCCATTTCTAAGTATGCAACAGGTCAAACGTGTATAATAATTGAGATACAGTCAAATTCCACTACGATGCCATCCAGAGAATGCTAGGAGACAGTTGACTGATGCCAAAAAGACAATCACCACTTACAGCTGCCATGGTAACAGCACAGTAAATAGTAGCAGGGGGGACACTTCAGAACAAAGGCGGCAACAATACTCAACAATGCTGTTCATTAATTGTTGTAGTCTGATATTAAATCCATGACCTCAGCTGTGGAGGTAGCTAGAAAAACACAGTTTCCTTGATTCTCTCTCTCTCTCTCTCTCTCTCTCTCTCTCTCTCTCTGAGTATTTGCTCTACAGCAACAAACATGGGTTGAATTGTGGGAAATAGCACTGAGAAACAGATGAGATGAGTCAGCCAGGCGAGAGAGGAGGATCTGAGGCATGCTAGTGTCCTATTGCACACACCTGTTCATGCAGGGCCAGAGACAAAGAAGAGACTAGCACAGTCAGGCTACCCAATACCCTGAATACACACACACACACACACACACACACACAAACACACACACCTGTTCATGCAGGGACAGAGACAAAGAAGAGACTAGCACACTCAGGCTACCCAATACCCTGAATACACACACACACACACACCTGTTCATGCAGGGACAGAGGCAAAGTAGAGACGAGCACAGTCAGGCTACCCAATACCCTGAATACACACACACACACACACACACACACACACACACACACACACACACACACACACACACACACACACACACACACACACACACACACACACACACACACACACACACACACACACACACACACCTGTTCATGCAGGGACAGAGACAAAGTAGAGACTAGCACAGTCAGGCTACCCAATACCCTGAATACACACACTCACTCACACACAGAGGATATCTATTGGCTCTCTCCTTTCAAACCCCTCTGTCTGAGTTGTGTGAATGTGTGGGTCAAACTGCCAGTCATTCCAGGGTATAAAAGAGTCTGCCCAGCTGCCAAGCCTCCAGCGCCGGCTGCCAAGGCCCCTAAACACGTCCTCCACTGTGTGCGTGTGTGTATATCCTCCACTGTGTGTGTGTGTGTGTGTGTGTGTGTGTGTGTGTGTGTGTGTGTGTGTGTGTGTGTGTGTGTGTGTGTGTGTGTGTGTGTGTGTGTGTGTGTATATCCTCCACTGTGTGTGTGTGTGTGTGTGTGTGTGTGTGTGTGTGTGTGTATCCTCCACTGTGTGTGTGTGTGTGTGTGTGTGTGTATCCTCCACTGTGTGTGTGTGTGTATCCTCCACTGTGTGTGTGTGTGTGTGTGTGTGTGTGTATCCTCCACTGTGTGACTCTCCGTTTATATTCAGCATTATATAATATACTGACAGAACACTGAGTCATCCACTATGACTGACACCCTGACATATCATCACAGTAAAAGCCCCTGGGCCACAGAGCACTTCTTTGATCAGACATTTTGGAGACATCTTTCATTTCCTTAAAACAAATCCACAGGGTTATAGTGATGGTGAAACTCAAAGCACAAACTGCACCTGGTGCAGAAGGTAAAGCCATGGTCATGTAACAGTGTTAATCCTGTCCCTCGCCCCGACCTGGGCTCCATCCAGGGACCCTCTGAACACACCCACCAAGCATCGTTACCCATCTCTCCACACAAGCCACAATCCTTACAGTTAAAGGGAAACAACTACTTCAAGGTCTCAGAGCGAGTGACGTCACTGATTGAAACTCTAGTAGCACGCACCGCTAACTAGCTAGCTGTTTGCAATGTATGTAATTGTACAGTCAAGGGGATTGTAGTTTGAGTGTAGAAAAAAAGGTTATGGGAGGGATTTCTATTCTAGCCCTAACACCCAATTCAGAGGAGTAGAGCGGGACAGAGAGACAGAGGTGATAAATAGAGAAGGGGAGAAGGGTTTTAGAGAGAGAAAGAGAGAGAATGTAACTTCAATTGTCTAATTCAGCTGTCTGATCCACACAGAGAATTCACTTAATGCCCTGTTTGGTCTCCATGGAGACCCTCCTGAGTGGGGAGTATTTTCTCTGGTCTGACTGCTCCCGTCAACTCATGACTGGTATTCATTTTAATACTGTTTACGTTCCTCTGGTCTGATCAGATCAACGGCAGAAACAAGGCTGTGGTCAAGATCACCTAGGACACAAAACCCTAGCAATGAAGAGCGGTTGAGGCCAGTGTTTTCTTAACGTTCTCTTTAATTTGTCATTGATCCCTTTGTCCGTTCACATACAGGATCAATTCATGTCAATTCAGGGAGAGTCCAAGTATTATCTGCAGTGTTTTGGCTAACATGTCCTCTTTTCGTTCCCTATCACTGTCACGACCTGACCATAGAGAGCCCTTGTTTCTCTGTGGTGTAGTAGGTCAGGGCGTGACTAGGGGGTATTCTAGTGTAACATTTCTGTGTTCTAGTTTATATTTTCTATGTTGGTGTTTTGTATGGTTCCCAATTAGAGGCAGCTGGTAATAAAGAGGTAGCTGGTGTCTCTAATTGGGGATCATATTTAAGTAGATATTTTTACCACCTGTGATATTGTTTTGTGTTTGTGCATCAAGTAGTCATGTTTTGTTGTTCATTTATTGTTTTTGCTTAAGTTTCTCTCTGAAATAAATATGTGGAACTCAACATCCGCTGCGCCTTGGTCCCGTTCTTACGACAACCGTGACAATCACAGAATACCTCTTTTATATGGCCAATATGTCCTCTTCTCTTTCCCTATCAGAGTAACACCATCAGTCATATGTGAGAGAAACTTATATCTCAGTCTTCCTGGTTGACGATCTTGCAGGCATTCGCCTAGGAAGTCCACTACCACGACGTTGAATGCATTGAAATGTAAACACACCAAACACCTGGGGGATAAGGCTTTGGCTCAGAGAGTCTAGTGGCTTAACGTTCATAAATACACCCACAGCTTCATATCTGTCTTAAACTGCCTGGGGCAGTTGTCCATAATGATAGCGCCTCTCCATCTCCACTTCCCCCCTCCTCGCTACCCCCCGGATTCCCACTTCCTTTGGTATCCAAACCACAGAGCCGGAGTATTGGGTTTAAGATGGCCTTTATCAGTGGTCTGTCCAATGGTATCGGCTTACAAGACAGCACTCTGTCCTCACACACATTCTGGAAGTTTTAATAGGTGATCAGAGCAGCTGCTGCAGACCCAGGGCTGATTTACTGCCTCTCGTAGGGGCTTAATGACTACAGGAGGCAGACGGCTCTTCAGACTTTGATGTTATATGATCAGGTGGCCCCCTTGGAAAACACACACACACGAAAGCACACACACGTGAATGTGCATGCACGTAAGCACACACGCACAAGCACACACACATTATTTTCTTGGATCACTACTGTAAGTGGTGAAGTGAAAGTATTATTGGGTGTTCTGAATCTGTCCACCTGCCCCTCCCCCTTCCTAGAACAATACTCTCAGACATACTGCCCACCTGCCCCTCCCCCTTCCTAGAACAATACTCTCAGACATACTGCCCCTCCCCCTTCCTAGAACAATACTCTCAGCCATACTGCCCCTCCCCCTTCCTAGAACAATACTCTCAACCATACTGCCCCTCCCCCTTCCTAGAACAATACTCTCAGACATACTGCCCCCCCCCCCCTTCCTAGAACAATACTCTCAGACATACTGCCCCTCCCCCTTCCTAGAACAATACTCTCAGACATACTGCCCCTCCCCCTTCCTAGAACAATACTCTCAGACATACTGCACTTTCAGCTCCTGCTAACATCCAAGACTACCATCACACTATCTCTGTAAGCACTTAAACACACACACACACACACACACACACAACACTTGCATTTCTTAAAACAAGTTGACAGGTGGGGGATGCTCAGGGGAACACAAGCCTTATACGGCACAAAGGCTCCCGATAGGCTTAGCACTTCAGCACCGACCAATTGGAATAGTTACGCAGGAGATTCTGCACTATTCACACCATGCCACCTCCCTCTCTGAGGTCAAGTGTCACCTTCTGTTTGCACTTCAAATACATCAATATCCTCTTTCTCTCTGCACCCTGCATTACAGCTGGGCAAACAACAGAAGAACGCAATGATAATTGTTCAACTGAGTGAAAACCACAACAGTTACTGTACTGGCTTGAAATCTGGACAATGTAGCATCGGCCCCATTGTCCAATCCTCAGGCGATGGCTGCTGGACTGTTGTCCTGTTCTGCTCACCAACTAGGATGTAATCAAAAACAGACTGAACAATCAACTAAATGTCTTTTATTGGGGGAAGAATGGATCTCAGTAGTGCATGAATTAGAGTGAAACAGGCACTGGGACCGTGAATGATGCTCTGCTAACAAACCCAAGCCAAGTCATGGTCTCTCAATGCCAGATTAGAGAATGCCAAGCACTTCCTTCTGTAAACAATCTAAAAGACAAGAGTGGGAAAATGACTAGAAGAGACCTACAGAAGGGCCTGATTGGTACATCTACTTCTCTTCTGTAAACACATTGACATCAGTTTGTCAGAGAAGTTAGGCTCAATGGGTGTGTGGGAAACAAGGAACACTTGTACTACTTCTACACAGACAGACAGCCAGACAAGGGGACCTGGGATGTGATACACAGCCCCCATATTAAAGACTTGGTTTGGGTGGCAGTAGTAACATCATTCAGATGGCAGTAGAAGCATCATTCAGATGGCAGTAATAACAACATTCAGATGGCAGTAGAAGCATCATTCAGATGGCAGTAGTAACATCATTCAGACGGCAGTAGAAACATCATTCAGATGGCAGTAGTAGCATCATTCAGATGGCAGTAGAAGCATCATTCAGATGGCAGTAGTAACATCATTCAGATGGCAGTAGTAGCATCATTCAGATGGCAGTAGAAGTATCATTCAGACGGCAGTAGAAGCATCATTCAGATGGCAGTAGAAGCATCATTCAGATGGCAGTAGAAGCATC
Source organism: Oncorhynchus clarkii lewisi (assembly GCF_045791955.1). Classification (NCBI taxonomy): domain Eukaryota; kingdom Metazoa; phylum Chordata; class Actinopteri; order Salmoniformes; family Salmonidae; genus Oncorhynchus; species Oncorhynchus clarkii. The sequence goes on along the minus strand of NC_092159.1, from coordinate 58,927,959 downwards.
ATTCAGATGGCAGTAGAAGCATCATTCAGATGGCAGTAGTAACAATATTCAGATGGCAGTAGAAGCATCATTCAGATGGCAGTAGAAGCATCATTCAGATGGCAGTAGAAGCATCATTCAGATGGCAGTAGAAGCATCATTCAGATGGCAGTAGAAGCATCATTCAGATGGCAGTAGAAGCATCATTCAGATGGCAGTAGAAGCATCATTCAGATGGCAGTAGTAACATCATTCAGATGGCAGTAGAAGCATCATTCAGATGGCAGTAGTAACAATATTCAGATGGCAGTAGAAGCATCATTCAGATGGCAGTAGAAGCATCATTCAGATGGCAGTAGTAACATCATTCAGATGGCAGTAGAAGCATCATTCAGATGGCAGTAGTAACAATATTCAGATGGCAGTAGAAGCATCATTCAGATGGCAGTAGAAGCATCATTCAGATGGCAGTAGTAACATCATTCAGATGGCAGTAGTAACAATATTCAGATGGCAGTAGAAGCATCATTCAGATGGCAGTAGAAGCATCATTCAGATGGCAGTAGTAACATTCCCATTCACAGTAGATCAAGGCTCTACAAACTATAAAGGACAGGTACGATCCTCATGTTTGGGATGTTTTCCCCTGCTGTCCCGCTGCATGCTACTGTTCTGACCAGAGGCCTGCTAGAGGCCTGCTAACACAGTACCGCCGTGAAGTGGCTCGGGCGGTGATGTGGTGCAAGGACAACGACCTCATGCTCCACGTCTCATAAACCACAGAGACAGACAGACTACAGAATAAGAAAGACCCCCTCTGAGCCCGTCATAATGACTGACCAACCGATAACCCTGACAGATTCTTAACAATTCTAGAGAGGGTTGTGTCGAAAGCCTTAAATATCAGACTAAAGAGGGTTGTGTCGAAAGCCTCAAAGATCAGACTAGAGAGGGTTGTGTCGAAAGCCTCAAAGATCACTGGCTGGGACCTTCCCTCTATGAGCTCTCTGTACACCAAGCACACCTCAACAACCCCTCCCATCCAGCCAATTACCTCATTCAGACCCTACCCTCTGGTAGGTGCTACAGGTCTTTGACCACCAAAACGGAACATTTTAAAAGCAGGAGAACCAGCACCATGTCTCTGTGACCTCCCTACAGGAGAACCAGCACCATTTCTCTGTAACCTCCCTACCAGAGAACCAGCACCATTTCTCTGTAACCTCCCTACAGGAGAACCGGCACCATGTCTCTGTGACCTCCCTACAGGAGAACCAGCACCATGTCTCTGTGACCTCCCTACAGGATATCCAGCACCATTTCTCTGTAACCTCCCTACAGGATATCCAGCACCGTGTCTCTGTGACCTCCCTACAGGAGAACCAGCACCATTTCTCTGTGACCTCCCTACAGGATATCCAGCACCGTGTCTCTGTGACCTCCCTACAGGAGAACCAGCACCATGTCTCTATGACCTCCCTACAGGAGAAACAGCACCATGTCTCTATGACCTCCCTACAGGAGAAACAGCACCATGTCTCTGTGACCTCCCTAGAGGAGAAACAGCACCATTTTTCTGTGACCTCCCTAGAGGAGAAACAGCACCATTTCTCTGTGACCTCCCTAGAGGAGAAACAGCACCATTTCTCTGTGACCTCCCTACAGGAGAAACAGCACCATGTCTCTGTGAACTCCCTACAGGAGAAACAGCACCATGTCTCTGTGACCTCCCTACAGGATATCCAGCACCATGTCTCTGTGACCTCCCTACAGGAGAACCAGCACCATGTCTCTGTGACCTCCCTACAGGAGAAACAGCACCATGTCTCTGTGACCTCCCTACAGGATATCCAGCACCATGTCTCTGTGACCTCCCTACAGGAGAACAAGCACCATGTCTCTGTGACCTCCCTACAGGAGAAACAGCACCATGTCTCTGTGACCTCCCTACAGGATATACAGCACCATGTCTCTGTGACCTCCCTAAAGGAGAGCCAGCATTTCACTGTGACCCTACAGGAAAACCAGCACCATTTCTCTGTGATCTCCCTACAGGAGAACCAGCACCATGTCTCTGTGACCTCCCTACAGGATATCCAGCACCATGTCTCTGTGACCTCCCTACAGGAGAACCAGCACCATGTCTCTGTGACCTCCCTACAGGATATCCAGCACCATGTCTCTGTGACCTCCCTACAGGATATCCAGCACCATGTCTCTGTGACCTCCCTACAGGAGAAACAGCACCATGTCTCTGTGACCTCCCTACAGGATATCCAGCACCATGTCTCTGTGACCTCCCTACAGGAGAAACAGCACCATGTCTCTGTGACCTCCCTACAGGAGAAACAGCACCATGTCTCTGTAACCTTCCTACAGGATATCCAGCACCATGTCTCTGTGACCTCCCTAAAGGAGAGCCAGCATTTCACTGTGACCCTACAGGAGAACCAGCACCATGTCTCTGTGATCTCCCTACAGGAGAACCAGCACCATTTCTCTGTAACCTTCCTACAGGATATCCAGCACCATGTCTCTGTGACCTCCCTAGAGGAGAACCAGCATTTCACTGTGACCCTACAGGAAAACCAGCACCATTTCTCTGTGACTTCCCTACAGGAGAACCAGCAACATGTCTCTGTGAACTCCATATAGGAGAACCAGCACCATGTCTCTATGACCTCCCTACAGGAGAACCAGCAACATGTCTCTGTGAACTGCATATAGGAGAACCAGCACCATGTCTCTGTGAATTGCATATAGGAGAACCAGCACCATGTCTCTGTGACCTCCCTACAGGAGAAACAGCACCATTTCTCTGTGACCTCCCTACAGGAGAAACAGCACCATGTCTCTGTGACCTCCCTACAGGAGAAACAGCACCATGTCTCTGTGACCTCCCTACAGGAGAAACAGCACCATGTCTCTATGACCTCCCTACAGGAGAAACAGCACCATGTCTCTGTGACCCTACAGGAGAACCAGCATCACGTCTCTGTGACCTCCCTACAGGAGAAACAGCACCATGTCTCTGTGACCTCCCTACAGGAGAAACAGCACCATGTCTCTGTGACCTTCCTACAGAAGAAACAACACCATGTCTCTGTGACCTCCCTACAGTAGCACCAGCCTTGGAATCAGCATGGGAGGAGTAATACGCTGTATCACTGGACCACAGAGTATTTATTTAATTTGACAGTGTCTGGTTGTGGAAATACAGTTAAAGCCATGGAGGAGAAATGCAGTGGGAGCCAGCTATGTCCAGACCCTGTAACATGGCAGCTGTCCTACATAAACCTCTGTGAATGCAGGGGAGCAAGACACACACATGACACACACACCTGCCAACACACCTGCCAGTGTAATTCATGTGGTCATTTTTCTTACATGAAAGAGACAGGCTTCTGTCAGAGCGGAGGGAGCCGCTGAGGCCACAGATGACCTTTCCTGTCTGTCGGAGCCGGTGAACAGAGAGGAGGGCAATAACAGGAGTGCTGCTGCTGCTGTCCCCCGAAGGCCTGTCTGGGCCCTAAAAGACCACCATTCTATCCAGACCTGGGTTCATATAGTATTGGGGTACTTTCAAATACTGTGAACGTTCAATTGAGCCTGTCTGGAGTGCCAGTTTGCAGACACTATTCCAATGACCCAGAGTTGTCAGGAAAGCTCATTCAAGTGCAGCTAAAGTATTTGGAAGAAAACAAATACTATTTGAACCCAGGTTTGTCTCTATCTACACAGGGCTCCCACAATCATTCACAACCAGGTATTTAGATCCCAGAGGTTTTTACAACAACAAACTAGGAGTATGTTGTATTGTGCCATATGTCAGAGTTAATCGTTTGACCCTGAAAGTAAGTGAAATAACCTGCTCTGTTTGCATGACCACTTTTGTCTTTACATCACAGGGGGCTGCTGAGGGGAGGACGGCTCATAATAATGTCTGGAATGGAGTGAATGGAATGGTATCAGACACATGGAACCCATGTGTTGGATGTGTTCCATACCGTTCCATTGATTCTATTCCAGACATTACTATGAGCACGTCTGTGCTTTTACACGCTAGACAGAAAAAAAAGGTTTTAACAAGTTGCCGTACGATAAAAACAAATGACAGCTCGCAAAACAATTTGCTGTTACAACTTGGCATTAAAAGAGCCGACATTTACGGAGGCTAATTTAAATGACTGTCATTTAAACAGGTAGAGAGCATGAGTGGGTGGCTGAGTGAGTGAGTGAGTGAGTGAGTGAGTGAGTGAGTGAGTGTGAGTGTGTGAGTGAGTGTGAGTGAGTGTGTGAGTGAGTGTGAGTGTGAGTGAGTGAGTGAGTGTGAGTGAGTGAGTGAGTGTGAGTGAGTGAGTGAGTGAGTGAGTGTGAGTGTGTGAGTGAGTGTGTGAGTGAGTGAGTGAGTGAGTGAGTGAGTGAGTGTGAGTGAATTTGTGCGTGGGTCTAGGCTGGGCTGGGTGAGCCTTTAACAGGCTTGTGGGAGGGCTGTCCTGTAAATGAATGAACACCTTGGTTAATAGGGTCACAGACCACAGACATGCTAAGGAGGGAGAATCCCAGACAAAGACGCCCTTTTATTCCCATCTCCCAATGTTAGTGCAGTCGCGGAGATCACATGCAAGGTAAACGCTGCAGATGGCGTCTCAATCTAAAATGACCTTTAAATGTCAACCGCGCTACAACGTGGATCTTCCATGGTCCAGATTGAATCCTGGCCCTAAGTAACAGCACATCTCAATGCCTCCTCTGGTCCTGCCTGGTCTACAGGGGTGGCAGTTGGAGGGGCTACAAGCTTACAGATGGAAGAGGAGAGGAGGCATAGAACCTCTATTGTATTTCCTTTATTCCTGGCTTCCTACCACCTCGCCTCCTTCTGAAAACCCATTGGATGATAAGTTCAGAGGTCCCTCCCTTCTGACCTTCTCATCCAATGGGTTTTGAATAGGTGGGTGGGTGGGGCATGAGGAAATGCAATTGAGATTCTCCCTATGAATATTCTGGGTCTCACATTCAAGGTGTCATTTACCTGAGAGAGAGAGAGAATTGAAGTGAATTGAATTGAGTGAGACAGATAGAGAGAGAGAGAGAGAGAGAGAGAGAGAGAGAGAGAGAGAGAGAGAGAGAGAGAGATCAAGACAAATAATGAATATAAGATTAAATTGGTAATGCACACAGGCTTCCAAACACAGTGGTTGGGTAACTCAGCAGGAGAGCGTGATGAAGAGAGGGGGGTTAAGGAGAGAAGAAAGACACTGTCCTCATTAGCTCATTGAGACCTTCATCTGCCAGCACTCTGGTCACACACCTCACAGTGCATTAGAGCATTCCAGAAGTCAACCATACAACGTTATAGTACCACACACACACACACTTACACACATATACACATGCACGCACACGCACTCACACGTATACATGCTCAAACACACACACGGATGCACTCACACAGTGGGGTACTCAGGGCAGCAAATAAATCAAACATGTCATTCCCAAACTCCATTTTAATTCTGCTTTCAGACACTGATCCAGGATCAGACAGCAGTAACAAGTACTTTTTATACCTGCAAACTCGACAGACAGCAAAGTTACTATGAATCATAATTGATCAGCAGTTATGATATGTATTACTGTAGGAATGTAACATGCCTGTGGTCTGCCCCAAATGACACACTCTTCACTTGAGTTGATCTCTGTGTTGATTGACAAACCAAGGGATATTGTTATACTGAATTCCCTTTAAAAGCATTTTAGACAGCAGGTATAGTGTACATGGAACTATGAATGAGGTACTGGTCATCAATAATATTCCTACATAGATCCAGGAGGAGTAATGCATTTGAGAGCAGATATGACATTTATCCATTGCTTTGTTTTATTAATTCACAGGTGATATTTATGGATGATTCTATCATTGTTTGGGGAATAAATACGTTTAAATTAAATATTCAATGACATCAGCACACAATTGGAGCTGTTATGCTGTTAAGTAAAATCCAATAGATAATTCACTCATCCTTTACCTCCTTTTCAGAGAAGATGTTGTTATTGATCAACGATCTCATACCCCACAAGGGGCCAAAGCCTCATGGATTTTCCTCAAAAGGATGGAAAACAGTAAACAGCTAGTTGGGTGTGAAACTGTCTATGGATTGGTTGTTCATTCAATTCCCGCCCCTTTCAAAAGACTTCAGTGGACCAAATTGATTTCACACACGTGTCAAACTCATTCCATAGAATGCTGAATGTCTGTGGGTTTTTGCTCCTCCCTTGTACTTGATTGATTAATTAAGGTCACTAATTAGTAAGGAACTCCCCTCACCTGGTTGTCTAGGTCTTAATTGAAAGGAAAAAACAAAAACCCACAGACACTCGACCCTCCCTGGAATGAGTTGGACACCCGATTTAAGCTATGACTCTATACAGCAGGGGCATACTCTGGAGTACTGCTCATACACTGGAGGTCTGGAGTACTGCTCATACACTGGAGGTCTGGAGTACTGCTCATACACTGGAGATCTGGAAGTCTGGAGTACTGCTCATACACTGGAGATCTGGAGTACAGCTCATACACTGGAGATCTGGAGTACTGCTCATACTCTGGAGATCTGGAGTACTGCTCATACACTGGAGATCTGGAGTACTGCTCATACTCTGGAGGTCTGGAGTACAGCTCATACACTGGAGGTCTGGAGTACTGCTCATACACTGGAGATCTGGAGTACTGCTCATACTCTGGAGATCTGGAGTACTGCTCATACACTGGAGATCTGGAGTACTGCTCATACACTGGAGATCTGGAGTACAGCTCATACACTGGAGATCTGGAGTACTGCTCATACTATGGAGATCTGGAGTACTGCTCATACACTGGAGGTCTGGCGTACTGCTCATACACTGGTCTGGACTACTGCTGGTTCTGTTCTACCTAATCATTAATGGCACCCACCTGGTATCCCAGGTCTAAATCAATACCTGATTAGAGGGGAACAATGAAGAATAAAGCAGTGGAACTGGCTTCCAGTCCAGATATGAATATGAGGGCTACACAGTATCAATTCTAGGTACATGCAGCCACCAAAAAAAAACATTAGACTAAGATCCCTAAGGGTTTAGATTAAACCACTGAGGTTCTTCCATGCTCAGTCAGCACCGTCTTCACTACCAGCATAGGTCATGTGACAGAATGTGAAAGCAGCACCTGCTCGCCTACTAGTGTAGGGCATGTGACAATGTGAAGACGGCACTGCCATCTAGTGGACATATCATGTAAATCAGGGATCTCCAACTGCAGGCCAGGAGTCTGGTGCAACTTCCAGGACTAACCCTAGCGCTGGTCGATAGGATCATTAAATGGCACTCATCTGGTGCCCCAGGTCTAGATAAATACTGAAAATAATCAGTGAACCTGGCTTCGATTGAAATGTGCCTGCCGTATGAAGTCCCACCCAGTTGACCAGCGTTACCAATGCCAAAACAGGCATCGGGTCTAGCGAGCTCTTTGGTTAACTCACCTGCTTCAGTCTGGGATTTAAATACTGTCATCAGGTGTTTTAGCACTGGTATAGAACACACACCTGCAAAGCTTTTCATGACAAGACCACCCTGATATAAAATTAGCTGTCCTCTCATGTTCACGTCATCACTGATGTGATTAGAACAGCTACTTCTGTTCATTAGCATGTACTCCTGTCAAAGACAGTGGGCTTTCAGTGTACATTATAGAAGTGGATGTCAGCACATCCCAAAGATCTGAGAGATGAAGACAAACGTGAGGTTCACCAAGAATTTAACAATGAGAAAACCATTTGATTTAACCTGCAGTGGGTTCCAGCCAATATACATTAAGTGTGTTCACAAAATCACATCATTCCCTGAAGTGATCAGTAAATTAAAAGTGACAAACGCATTCTGAACATATGACAAGACTTAATGTTGCAAATAGACGACAGAGTATCACATTACAGTGAACTTTTATTCAATGGCCCAGTAGCAGATGTTACATACAAGACTAATAGTAAGAAATACAACACAAGGCAGAATGTCACAAACCACCCTGTCACTCCCCCCCAGGACACCATGTAGAACTGAAACAATATAGCTTTACCGCTACCGGTTAGGATAGGTGGAAGTCACTTCTACTCATCTGATCATTTTAGAGCCACACAAATGCTTAGGGGACAGGGGCAAGGTGTTGGCTTCTGGACAGGAGAGCCATCTGAAATAACAGACTCCCTGAAAGGAGTAACACGGAGGTTAAGAGTCAAGGCTTTAGAAACATTTGCGGTGGACGATAGACGGGCCAGATTCCTCGTATTCCTGCTTGGAAATCCACATCTGCTGGAAGGTGGAGAGAGAGGCCAGGATGGAACCGCCAATCCACACAGAGTATTTACGCTCGGGAGGGGCGATGATCTGGCAACAAGAGATGAACGTATTCATTAGTAAAACAGGGAGATCTAAAGTTGTTTTAGTGCAGAACACATTCATAAATTAGATTTCTGATGAAAGTATTTGGGAAGCCACAAAGACAGAGAAAATAAAATAGGGCTAGTCGAGAGATGCTACACTGAATGCCCATGGGCTAAAAGTCACAGAAACACATATGAATGCCCACCTTAATCTTCATAGTAGGAGGTGCCAAGCCACTGATCTCCTTCTGCATTCTATCAGCGATGCCAGGGAACATAGTGGTACCACCTGAGAGAACAGTGTTGGCATACAGGTCTTTCCTGATGTCCACATCACACTTCATGATAGAGTTGTAGGTGGTCTCGTGCACTCCAGTGCTTTCCATGCCTACAAAAGCAAGCATGTACATGTCAATGGCAGCCCTAGGAACAGAAATTAACAGGCCTACAAGTACGGCTCTTTTAATGAGGTCAGTGAACACGCAACTGGCAAGAACCTCAGAGCTCCAGAGGATTGTATAGTGGTGAATGACTGTCACTAAGCTGAGTAACATTGTCTAGACAAGAACATTTGTACATGTATTAAAGAGCGACTCCAGTGGCCAAATGGAACCTTTGTCCACTGATTTATATTAAATACATTTAAAACAAGCCAGAAAGTTGGGTGTTTAGTGCTTATGAATAATCATATCAATACGTAACTGAGGGGGCATCTTGTGTGACCTCTACCAAGAGGAAACATCATTTTCAGAGCCTCCAATTTAGTAGTGGATAAAAATGACGATTGTAAGGACTAGAATTACTATAGTCGCAAACAATAGACAAATGGCTTTTAACAAAGACATTTTTAGCTGAAGTTCCCCTTCAAAAGATACTGAAAAACATCACCAATGAAGGACGGCTGGAACATGGTCTCAGGGCACCGGAAGCGCTCGTTGCCGATAGTGATGACCTGTCCATCAGGCAGCTCGTAGCTCTTCTCCAGAGAGGAACTGGAGGCAGAGGTCTTCATCTCCTGCTCAAAGTCCAGCGCCACGTAGGCCAGTTTCTCCTTGATGTCGCGCACAATCTCCCTCTCGGCCGTGGTGGTGAAGCTGTAGCCACGCTCAGTCAGGATCTTCATCAGGTAGTCCGTGAGGTCGCGTCCGGCCAGGTCCAGACGCAGGATGGCGTGGGGAAGAGCGTAGCCCTCGTAGATGGGCACCGTGTGGCTAACGCCATCCCCGGAATCCATCACGATTCCTGTGGTGCGACCAGATGCGTACAAAGAAAGCACGGCCTGGATACCTACATACATGGCTGGGCTGTTGAAGGTCTCAAACATGATCTGGGAGAAGAATAGAAGGTGGGAATTAGGACTGTGTGAGACTCTTATAAAAAGGGGGATTTAAACACATATTCTTAGCAGTATTTGTGAGGCCCACCACTAATCAATACCTACCCTCAGGCAAGGTGAACAGAGTAACCCTGATGTGAAACTGCTCTACATTCTGCTAGTGGATGAGGAGTCTATGTAAATAAAATGTCTGGGTTTATTTACTACTGCCACAGTGTTTATTTGTAAAACACACTAATGCCCCCACTTACCTGGGTCATCTTCTCCCTGTTGGCTTTGGGGTTGAGTGGGGCCTCTGTGAGCAGGACGGGATGCTCTTCGGGGGCCACACGCAGCTCATTGTAGAAGGTGTGATGCCAGATCTTCTCCATGTCGTCCCAGTTGGTAACAATGCCGTGCTCGATGGGGTACTTCAGAGTCAGGATGCCCCTCTTGCTCTGGGCCTCATCTCCCACGTAGCTGTCCTTCTGTCCCATGCCCACCATCACACCCTGGGGAAAGAGACACTACCGTTACACTTTGTCCCTGCACTACACAAACTCAAGTTACACTACAGAAGTTGTTTTCAAATGTTGGCTTGAGTTGCCTGTATGTTTCACAGACACAGCGCAATCAATTTCTTAACTCATGAAATCCCAATCTTTAGTTTTAGGCTACCAATACATTATGCTTTTGTTAGTGTGTTTGGGGAGGGGTGTCCCTTTCTTTTTAATGAGGCCATTTCTGGCCAATATTTGTCCATTTAGTGGACCTCTTGGCTCAAGAGCACCCCCAGAAGGAAGAGTTCTGTATAGCCTCTTCAAATTACATCCCAAAGTCAAATATAGAGATAGCATGTGTCTACTTACAGTAATGTTCTCTCAAACATCTAAATTCCAAAATCAGGGGTATTAATATAGAGTTCGTCCCCTCCTTTGCTGCTATAATAGCCTCCACTCATCTGAGAACACTTTTCACTAGATGTTTGAACAACGCTGTGGGGAATTGCTTCCATTCAGCCACAAGAGCATTAGTGAAGTCAGGCACTGATGTGGAGAAAAATAGGCCTGACTCGCAGTCAGTGTTCCACTTCATCACAAAAGTGTTCGATGGGGTTGAGGTCCGGGCTCTGTGCAGGCCAGTCAAGTTCTTCCATACGATCCACAGACCATTTCTGTATGGGACCTCGCTTTGTGCACAGGAGTATTGTCATGCTGAAACAGGAAATTATCTTCACCCAAACTGTTGCCACAAAGACAAGAGCACAGAATCATCCAGAATGTCATTGTATGCTGTAGCGTTAAGATGTCCCATTAATGGAATTAAGTGGCCTAGCCTGAAACATGAAATACAGCCCCAGACCATTATTCCTCCACCAAACTTTAGTTGACACTACAGTTGGGCAGGTATCGTTCTCCTGGCCTCCGTCAAACTGCTTCCAGGGGCAGTTTCAAACTCGGTAGGGAGTGTTGCAACAAAGGTCAGACAATTTTTACATGCTTCAGCAATCCCATTCTGTGAGCTTTGTGGCCTACCACTTCACAGCTGAGATATTGTTGCTCCTAGAGGTTTCCACTTCACAATAACAGCACTTACAGTTGACCAGGGCAGCTCTAGCAGGGCAGGAATTTGACAAACTGACTTGTTGGAAATGTGGCATTCTAGGACAGTGCCACGTTGAAAGTCAGAGCTTTTCAGTAAGGCCCTTCTACTGACAACATGTGGATGAAACAGCCAAATCCACTAATTTGAAGGAGTGTCCACATATAGTTTGTGTATAAAAGGTATAGCCTATATTAAGTGAATCCGATATCCAAGAGCCCAGTATGGTTCCAACCTGATGTCTGGGTCTTCCAACAATGGAGGGGAAGACAGCACGGGGAGCATCATCTCCTGCAAAGCCAGCCTTGCACATGCCTGAACCATTGTCAACCACCAGTGCAGCAATATCATCTTCAGCCATTCTGGAAAAAAAACAAAGGAGGATTAATGAATCAAGGCCTAAAAATCAAGAACAAAGCCATACCATTTTCTGGTGCAGGGTATATCGTCAATACAGACCACCAATTACTACAGTATAAATGAGACAAATTAGAGGTCCCCATTAGTAAGAGTAGACATAGTCAGCTGTAATTCGTAACAATTAGTTAAAAATGTTTAACCACCGATTTAAAGAGCACTAGTCTACTAGCAGACCTTGTAAAAACAGTGGAATTGAACCAAATACAATCATTTGGAACAAAGCAAAGAATTCCAATCAGTCATTTATTCTTTCTCAATATATGGCTCCGATCCCAACAGCTCAAACACGTATTCACAGACAAATCCAAGCAAAGCTGTATTTCAAATCAAGTGATTTATCCATAGTTAGAACACATTTAGCGATACAACTCGACATTTCAGATTGGCTTTCTCAAACGTCGGGATAGTGGCGTTTGCTTACCTGTCAGTTAGGATGCTTTCTCTTCAAGAATCCGGGAATGATTATGTCTTCAATGAAGTGTAGCATCCACATTTCAGCAGGAGACTATATACCTCCTTTTCTCCCCAACCGTGCCTCATCCTCCGCCTTCGCGTTCACCTGCTCACACCAAATATGGGCATTGTTTTCAAAAAAAGACACCGGATTGGATTGGGAGGTGTTTTACGGTGGAAGTGACCGACCGTTGTCATTCACATGGTAGAAGACATTAAAGAGATTGGAAGGTAACAGGTACATGTTGGGTTAGCCGAAAGGTTTTGGGTAATTTAAATCAGTATACTTGGGAATGCAAGCAACGTCATTGCAGGCTAACCCAATATCAAGTCAACCCACATTGTGGAAAAGACAACAAAGTAGAGGTCTGGGGAAAAGAGGTCTGGGGCGCTCATATTGTAGTGAGACAAAAGTAGCCGATAGTGCGCGATCAAATGTAATACCTCTATGTGCTCGATCCCTTCGTAATTTATGAACTTGGCTTGATTGTTTTGTTTTGTTAAATAAATATTTCCCAAACTATTATTTTGAAAGATCAGCTGCGTGTCATGCATTGCATCAGATCTGCGCACCCTGGACCAGAGTGTTGCATCAAAAGTTTGACGAGAGACAGGTATAGGTGGGCTATGCTGCCCTTCATAGTCTGTAGACATTAATCAAATACATATTAGACCATGTCAAATACGTGACCTGTGTTTAGTTATTCAGTACTTTACAATGCAACCTCAAAGCACCTAGTATACGCAGGCAGCCTAATTCTGATCTGATTGGTCAAAATACCAATAATTGGGCAAAATATCAGAATTGGGCTGCCTTTTGGTAAAAATCAGGTATAATTGCTCCCGAAATACAGGCTAGCAGAAGGCAATTCTTGTAAAATAAAAACGCAATGTGTGAGAGGCCTGTACTTGTCTGTGGGGCTATAATTGGCTAACAGGCAGTAGGTGTGTAGGTAAAATCACTGGCGTTAGCCAAACCTATGTGTTGTGATAATTGCGTTGTTTGCTCTATAACATGTTAGCTCATATGCCTTGCGACCGTGATATATGGGCCTAAGGTCGAGACAATAAGAAGACACAGTGGCTGAATAAATTCAACAACACCTTTGTTTCATCACAAAACCGGAGAGCAACCTCTGTCTGGTGAAGTCCTCAAAGCACATTGAATGTAACAAACAGTTACATGATCTACAGCATGGTCAAGTTAATGTTTCTGACATTTTCAGACTACTAAACAACTGTTGATTTAGAACCACAGAGTTGCCACAAGTTGCAAAGAAAACAGAAGCTGCCTTCACTATTCCAGCACCATTTCAACATCATCAAATCACCTATGCTTAGTCTAATACAGTGACAACTAAAAGATACCAAAAACAATTTAGTCCAATCAATGTAAGCTAAATGTGATGTGGCTGTCCATGGTTCTGATTTCTCTCTCTGTGTGTGTGTGTGTATGTGTGTGTGTGTGTGTGTGTGTGTGTGTGTGTGTGCGCATTTGTGCACATAGAAAAAAACATGTTGACTCTACTTGTAGAGAAATGCCAATGCCATCCTCCTCTCTTTCATGTTGACGAAACAGTCTATGACTCTGTCATACAGTACACACTTTGTTTTTGTTGTCCTAGGCTAACTGGCTAAAATTATTGCTCGCAAGCCTAACTTCCTTTCATGGGCAACGATGTGCCGCTAGTTAACATTAGCCTACTACAGTACATTAGCTACATATTGAACTTCCATCCTCTCAGGCCAGGGGCACAATGTATGAATTAATGGTTGGATCAAAATTGCCATTATAATCATTGGCCAGTACAGAGAATTAAGTAAAACCACAAGTCCAAATCCCTATCTCTATCCATGGGTAATTTAGGAAAGGGCCAATTTTAGCTAGCTAGCTAGCTAGCAAACGGAGGAAAACAGCACAACAAGATACAATTCATGTCTCTGTCAATTATGTTTGGCTTTTGATGTGAAATCCATACTGGATTCCATTTACACTTTTTTTGGGGTGTGCCAGGACCATTCACAGTTGAGCTCGCTCAGTTTAGCTCAACGCCGATTGGCTATTATTATTATTTTTTTAAATGATCATGGGAGGCCAAATGCTTGCTGGCTTCCCTTGCATTCAATGCTACGGGGCGGCAATAATGTTGACCAGACAGCATCAGATAGATGTTGTTTCGCTCGATCGGATGTTTTCTCCGGTGAGATTCGTTCAGCTTCTTGCGAACTGAAGGACGTTTATGTATTGTTTTATTGGTCAATGTTTTGGGAAAGCCTGACTTCCCTTGCCATCTATGAATACACGCCACTGCTAACAGCGGTAGTAAACTGCTCAACTAAGGGGCAATGCTGTTCAATCTACCACAGACCTGGCTACCTACCAGATGGTCGTCACCGTAGTTACCACAGCCACAAAGTCATAAACCCCGCCTATTTCTATAATTTTTATGATAGACAATTTTGACTTTGTGGCTGTGCTATCTAGTGGAAACCCTACCACACAGCGCTCATCTTACCACTGTCCCCCACCCACTCAGCAACAATGGTAGTTAATGCCGTTTTAGGTTTTCTGCTGTGTGCCTCTCCTCCATGTTCTGTGGTCAGTCCCTACATGGGACTTCATTTCCAAAGAGCTCATCAATGTGATGGGTCTCTACAGTGATGTATTACAGCATGTTCATAGACATCCAACAAGCTGTTGCTCCACGTATAGTGTTTGAGAGCTGACGCTTTGTAGGCCTACCTGCAGAGCAATCATTGTACAATTTATCCATCCCGGCCGTCACAGTTTTGGCATCTAGTCTGGTTTGTATTGCCTTACAGGACTTCTCTGCTGTCGCTTCCCTATCTCACTCTCTGACATTTTTTAAACTGTTAACGAGGATGACGTGCTGGGCGCTTTAAATAAGTAATTTTAAAGATACATATCTCCTACTAACATAT
Source organism: Oncorhynchus clarkii lewisi (assembly GCF_045791955.1). NCBI lineage: Eukaryota > Metazoa > Chordata > Actinopteri > Salmoniformes > Salmonidae > Oncorhynchus > Oncorhynchus clarkii. The sequence continues at coordinate 58,912,833 of NC_092159.1, read as the reverse complement.
CTCCTACTAACATATCTCCTCCTACTAACATATCTCCTACTAACATATCTCCTCCTACTAACATATCTCCTACTAACATATCTCCTACTAACATATCTCCTACTAACATATCTCCTCCTAACATATCTCCTACTACTAACATATCTCCTACTAACATATCTCCTACTAACATATCTCCTCCTACTAACATATCTCCTACTAACATATCTCCTACTAACATATCTCCTCCTACTAACATATCTCCTCCTACTAACATATCTCCTACTAACATATCTCCTACTAACATATCTCCTCCTAACATATCTCCTACTACTAACATATCTCCTCCTACTAACATATCTCCTACTAACATATCTCCTACTAACATATCTCCTCCTACTAACATATCTCCTACTAACATATATCCTACTAACATATCTCCTCCTACTAACATATATCCTACTAACATATCTCCTACTAACATATCTCCTCCTAACATATCTCCTACTACTAACATATCTCCTACTAACATATCTCCTACTAACATATCTCCTCCTACTAACATATATCCTACTAACATATCTCCTACTAACATATCTCCTCCTACTAACATATCTCCTACTAACATATCTCCTCCTACTAACATAAAAGCATTTTAGACAGCAGGTATAGTGTACATGAAACTATGAATGAGGTACTGGTCATCAAGAATATTCCTACATAGATCCAGGAGGAGTAATGCATTTGAGAGCAGATATCCCATTTGTCCATTGCTTTGTTTTATTAATTCACGGGTGATATTTATGGATGATTCTATCATTGTTTGGGGAATAAATAAGTTTAAATTAAATATTCAATGACATCAGCACATAATTGGAGCTGTTATCCAAACGTAAAATCCAATAGATAATTCACTCATCCTTTACCTCCTTTTCAGAGAAGATGTTGTTATTGTCTCAACGATCTCATACCCCACAAGGGGCCAAAGCCTCATGGATTTTCCTCAAAAGGATGGAAAACAATAAACAGCTAGTTGGGTGTGAAACTGTCTATGGATTGGTTGTTCATTCAATTCCCGCCCCTTTCCATAGACTACAGTGGACCAAATTGATTTCACGCACGTGTCAAACTCATTCCATAGAATGCTGAATGTCTGTGGGTTTTTGCTCCTCCCTTGTACTTGATTGATTAATTAAGGTCACTAATTAGTAAGGAACTCCCCTCACCTGGTTGTCTAGGTCTTAATTGAAAGGAAAAAACAAAAACCCACAGACACTCGACCCTCCGTGGAATGAGTTGGACACCCGATTTAAGCTATGACTCTATACAGCAGGGGCATACTCTGGAGTACTGCTCATACACTGGAGGTCTGGAGTACTGCTCATACACTAGAGATCTGGAGTACTGCTCATACACTGGAGATCTGGAGTACTGCTCATACACTGGAGATCTGGAGTACTGCTCATACACTGGACATCTGGAGTACTGCTCATACACTGGAGATCTGGAGTACTGCTCATACACTGGAGGTCTGCTCATACACTGGAGATCTGGAGTACTGCTCATACACTGGAGTTCTGGAGTACTGCTTATACACTGGAGGTCTGGAGTACTGCTCATACACTGGAGGTCTGGAGTCCTGCTCATACACTGGTCTGGAGTACAGCTGGTTCTCTGTTCTACCTAATCATTAATGGCACCCACCTGGTATCCCAGGTCTAAATCAATACCTGATTAGAGGGGAACAATGAAACAAAGCAGTGGAACTGGCTTCCAGTCCAGATATGAATATGAGGGCTATACAGTATCAGTTCTAGGTACATGCAGCCACCAAAAAAAGACTAAGAGCCCTAAGGGTTTAGATTAAACCACTGAGGTTCTCCCATGCTCAGTCAGCACAGTCTTCACTACCAGTGTAGGTCATGTGACAATGTGAAGACAGTACTGCCATCTAGTGGACATATCATGTAAATCAGGGATCTCCAACTGCAGGCCTGGAGTCTGGTACTACTTCCAGGACTAACCCTAGCGCTGGTCGATAGGATCATTAAATGGCACTCATCTGGTGCCCCAGGTCTAGATAAATAATCAATGAACCTGGCTACAAGTGAAATGTGCCTAACGTATGAAGTCCCACCCAGTTGACCAGCGTTACCTATGCCAAAGCCGGCTTCGGGTCTAGCAAGCTCTTTGGTAAACTCACCTGCTTCAGTCTGGGATTTAATTACTGTCGTCAGGTGTTTTAGCACTGGTGTAGAACACACACCTGCAAAGCTTTTCATGAGAAGACCCCCCTGATATAGAATTAACTGTCCTCTCATGTTCACGTCATCACTGATGTGATGAGAACAGCGACTTCCGTTCATTAGCATGTACGCCTGTCAAAGACAATGGGATTTCAGCGTACATTATAGAAGTGGCTTCATCACCTTGCCTTCAGCTATACCGAGATGACATCCTTTCATCTGGCCAGCACATCTCAAAGAGCTGAGAGATGAAGCCATAAACGGGAGGTTCACCAAGAGAATTTAACATTGAGAAAACCATTTGATTTAACCTGCAGTGGGTTCCAGCCGATGACAACTACATTAAGTGTGTTCACAAAATCACATCATTCCCTGAAGTGATCAGTAAATTAAAAGTGACAAATGCATTCTGAACATATGACAAGACTTAATGTTGCAAATAGACGACAGAGTATCACATTACAGTGAACTTTTATTCAATGGCCCAGTAGCAGATGTTACATACAAGACTAATAGTAAGAAATACAACACAAGGCAGAATGTCACAACCCTAACACTGAGCCTACCCAGAAACCACCCTGTCACTCCCCCCCAGGACACCATGTAGAACTGAAACAATATGGCTTTATCTCTCTTATACTCATCTGATCATTTTAGAGCCACACAAATGCTTAGGGGACAGGGGCAAGGTGTTGGCTTCTGGACAGGAGAGCCATCTGAAATAACAGACTCCCTGAAAGGAGTAACACGGAGGTTAAGAGTCAAGGCTTTAGAAACATTTGCGGTGGACGATAGACGGGCCAGATTCCTCGTATTCCTGCTTGGAAATCCACATCTGTTGGAAGGTGGAGAGAGAGGCCAGGATGGAACCACCAATCCACACAGAGTATTTACGCTCGGGAGGGGCGATGATCTGGCAACAAGAGATTTGAACGTATTCATTAGTAAAACAGGGATATCTAAAGTTGTTTTAGTGCAGAACACATTCATAAATTAGATTTCTGATGAAAGTATTCGGGAAGCCAAAAAGAACATGAGAAAATAAAACAGGGCTAGTCGAGAGATGCCACACTGAATGCCCATGGGCTAAAAGTCACAGAATCACATATGAATGCCCACCTTAATCTTCATAGTAGGAGGTGCCAAGCCACTGATCTCCTTCTGCATTCTATCAGCGATGCCAGGGAACATAGTGGTGCCACCTGAGAGAACAGTGTTGGCATACAGGTCTTTCCTGATGTCCACATCACACTTCATGATAGAGTTGTAGGTGGTCTCGTGCACTCCAGTGCTTTCCATGCCTACAAAAGCAAGCATGTACATGTCAATGGCAGCCCTAGGAACAGAAATTAACAGGCCTACAAGTACGGCTCTTTTAATGAGGTCAGTGAACACGCAACTGGCAAGAACCTCAGAGCTCCAGAGGATTGTATAGTGGTGAATGACTGTCACTAAGCTGAGTAACATCGTCTAGACAAGAACATTTGTACATGTATTAAAGAGCCACTCCAGATGCCAAATGGAACCTTTGTCCGCTGATTTATAAATAAATAAATTTAAAACAAGCCAGAAAGTTGGGTGTTTAGTGCTTATGAATAGTCATATCAATACATAACTGTCTTGTGTGACCTCTACCAAGAGGAAACATCATTTTCAGGACGAGAATTACTATAGTCGCCAACAATAGACAAATGGCTTTTAACAAAGACATTTTTAGCTGAAGTTCCCCTTCAAAAGATACTGAAAAACATCACCAATGAAGGACGGCTGGAACATGGTCTCAGGGCACCGGAAGCGCTCGTTGCCGATAGTGATGACCTGTCCATCAGGCAGCTCGTAGCTCTTCTCCAGAGAGGAACTGGAGGCAGAGGTCTTCATCTCCTGCTCAAAGTCCAGCGCCACGTAGGCCAGCTTCTCCTTGATGTCGCGCACAATCTCCCTCTCGGCCGTGGTGGTGAAGCTGTAGCCACGCTCAGTCAGGATCTTCATCAGGTAGTCCGTGAGGTCGCGTCCGGCCAGGTCCAGACGCAGGATGGCGTGGGGAAGAGCGTAGCCCTCGTAGATGGGCACCGTGTGGCTAACGCCATCCCCGGAATCCATCACGATTCCTGTGGTGCGACCAGATGCGTACAAAGAAAGCACGGCCTGGATACCTACATACATGGCTGGGCTGTTGAAGGTCTCAAACATGATCTGGTGGAAGAATAGAAGGTGGGAATTAGGACTGAGACTCTTTATAAAAAGGATGTTTTAAACACCTACAAATACTGCTAAGAATGTGAGGCCCACCACTACTCAATACCTACCCTCAGGCAAGGTGAACAGAGTAACCCTGATGTGAAACTGCTCTACATTCTGCTAGTGGATGAGGAGTCCATGTAAATAAAATGGCTGGGTTTATTTACTACTGCCACAGTGTTTATTTGTAAAAAACACTAATGCCCCCACTTACCTGGGTCATCTTCTCCCTGTTGGCTTTGGGGTTGAGTGGGGCCTCTGTGAGCAGGACGGGATGCTCTTCGGGGGCCACACGCAGCTCATTGTAGAAGGTGTGATGCCAGATCTTCTCCATGTCGTCCCAGTTGGTAACAATGCCGTGCTCGATGGGGTACTTCAGAGTCAGGATGCCCCTCTTGCTCTGGGCCTCATCTCCCACGTAGCTGTCCTTCTGTCCCATGCCCACCATCACACCCTGGGGAAAGAGACACTACCGTTACACTTTGTCCCTGCACTACACAAACTCAAGTTACACTACAGAAGTTGTTTTCAAATGTTGGCTTGAGTTGCCTGTATGTTTCACAGACACAGCGCAATCAATTTCTGAACTCATGAAATCCCAATCTTTAGTTTTAGGCTACCAATACATTATGCTTTTGTTAGTGGGTTTGGGGAGGGGTGTCCCTTTCTTTTTAATGAGGCCATTTCTGGCCAATATTTGGCTATTTAGTGGACCTCTTGGCTCAAGAGCACCCCCAGAAGGAAGAGTTCTGTATAGCCTCTTCAAACTATCCCAAAGTCAAATATAGAGAAAGTTACCAAAAGTAGAGTGGACACATGCTCAAACCTCTAAATTCCAAAATCAGGGGTATTAATATAGAGTTGGTCCCCTCCTTTGCTGCTATAATAGCCGCCACTCATCTGAGAACACTTTTCACTAGATGTTTGAACAACGCTGTGGGGAATTGCTTCCATTCAGCCACAAGTGCATTAGTGAAGTCAGGCACTGATGTTGAGCAAATAGGCCTGACTCGCAGTCAGTGTTCCACTTCATCACAAAAGTGTTCGATGGGGTTGAGGTCCGGGCTCTGTGCAGGCCAGTCAAGCTCTTCCATACAATCCACAGACCATTTCTGTATGGGACCTCGCTTTGTGCACAGGAGTATTGGCATGCTGAAACAGGAAATGGTCTTCACACAAACTGTTGCCACAAAGACAAGAGCACAGAATCATCCAGAATGTCATTGTATGCTGTAGCGTTAAGATGTCCCATTAATGGAATTATGTGGCCTAGCCTGAAACGTGGAAAAACAGCCCCAGACCATTATTCCTCCACCAAACTTTAGTTGACACTACACAGTCGGGCAGGTATCGTTCTCCTGGCATCCGCCAAACCCAGAGTCATCTGTCGGACTGCAAGATGGTGAAGTACGAGTCAGCACTCAAGAGAACACGTTTCCACTGCTCCAGAGTCTAATGGCAGTGAGCTTTACACCACTCCAGCCAACGCTTGGCGATGCGCATAGTGATCTTAGGCTTGTGTGCAGCTGCTTGGCCACAGAAACTCATTTCATTAAGCTCCAGATGAACAGTTCTTGTGCTGACGTTGCTTCCAGGGGCAGTTTGAAACTCGGTAGGGAGTGTTGCAACCAAGGTCAGACAATTTTTACATGCTTCAGCAGTCCCAGTCTGTGAGCTTTGTGGCCTACCACTTCACAGCTGAGATATTGTTGCTCCTAGATGTTTCCACTTCAATAACAGCACTTACAGTTGACCAGGGCAGCTCTAGCAGGGCAGGAATTTGACAAACTGACTTGGAAAGGTGTCATTCTAGGACAGTGCTACGTTTAAAGTCAGAGCTTTTCAGTAAGGCCCTTCTGACATGTGGATGAAACAGCCAAAACCACTAATTTGAAGCAGTGTCCACATATAGTTTGTGTATAAAAGTATAGCCTATATTAAGTGAATCCGATATCCAAGAGGCCAGTATGGTTCCAACCTGATGTCTGGGTCTTCCAACAATGGAGGGGAAGACAGCACGAGGAGCATCATCTCCTGCAAAGCCAGCCTTGCACATGCCTGAACCATTGTCAACCACCAGTGCAGCAATATCATCTTCAGCCATTCTGGAAAAAAACAATTGAGGATTAATGAAGCAAGGCCTAAAAATCAAGAACAAAGTCATACCATTTTCTGGTGCAGGGTATATCATCAATACAGACCACCAATTACTACAGTATAAATGAGACAAATTAGAGGTCCTCATTAGTAAGAGTAGACACAGTCAGCTGTAATTCGTAACAATTAGTTAACATGTTTAACCACCGATTTAAAGAGCACTAGTCTACTAGCAGACCTTGTAAAAACAGTGGAATTGAACCAAATACAATCATTTGGAACAAAGCAAAGAATTCCAATCAGTCATTAATTTCTCAATATATGGCTCCGATCCCAACAGCTCAAACACGTATTCACAGACAAATCCAAGCAAAGCTGTATTTCAAATCAAGTGATTTATCCATAGTTAGAACACATTTAGCGATACAACTCGACATTTCAGATTGGCTTTCTCAAACGTCGGGATAGTGGCGTTTGCTTACCTGTCAGTTAGGATGCTTTCTCTTCAAGAATCCGGGAATGATTATGTCTTCAATGAAGTGTAGCATCCACATTTCAGCAGGAGACTATATACCTCCTTTTCTCCCCAACCGTGCCTCATCCTCCGCCTTCGCGTTCACCTGCTCACACCAAATATGGGCATTGTTTTCAAAAAAAGACACCGGATTGGATTGGGAGGTGTTTTACGGTGGAAGTGACCGACCGTTGTCATTCACATGGTAGAAGACATTAAAGAGATTGGAAGGTAACAGGTGCATGTTGGGTTAGCCGAAAGGTTTTGGGTAATTTAAATTCTGTATAATTTGGAAATGTAAGCAACGTCGTTGAATGTGTTAGCAGTCTAACCCAATACCAAGTCAATCCACATTGTGGAAAAGACAACAAAGTAGAGGTCTGGGGAAAAGAGGTCTGGGGCGCTCATATTGTAGTGAGACAAAAGTAGCCGATAGTGCGCGATCAAATGTAATACCTCTATGTGCTCGATCCCTTCGTAATTTATGATCATGGCTTGATTGTTTTGTTTTGTTAAATAAATGTTTCCCAAACTATTATTTTGAAAGATCAGCTGCGTGTCATGCATCAGATCTGCGCACCCTGGACCAGAGTGTTGCATCGAAAGTTTGACGAGAGACAGGCATAGGTGGGCTATGCTGCCCTTCATAGTCTGTAGACATTAATCAAATACATATTAGACCATGTCAAATACGTGACCTGTGTTTAGTTATTCAGTACTTTACAATGCAACCTCAAAGCACCTAGTATACACAGGCAGCCTAATTCTGATCTGATTGGTCAAAATACCAATAATTGGGCAAAATATCAGAATTGGGCTGCCTTTGGGTAAAAATCAGGTATAATTGCTCCCGAAATACAGGCTAGCAGAAGGCAATTCTTGTAAAATAAAAACTCAATGTGTGAGAGGCCTGTACTTGTCTGTGGGGCTATAATTGGCTAACAGGCAGTAGTGGTGTAGGTAAAATCACTGGGGAAGTTAAACCTATGTGTTGTGATAATTGCGTTGTTTGCTCTATAACATGTTAGCTCATATGCCTTGCGACCGTGATATATGGGCGTAAGGTCGAGACAATAAGAAGACACAGTGGCTGAATAAATTCAACAACACCTTTGTTTCATCACAAAACCGGAGAGCAACCTCTGTCTGGTGGAGTCCACAAAGCACATTTCATGCTATATTCTGACGAAAGAATGCTTTATGGTTCATTACTAATGAGCAAACGGATGGATCACTGATATCTGAAACCATTTCCTTATATTAAGTATTTACTGGGTGGTTCGAGCCCTGAATGCTGATTGGCTGACAGCCATGGTATATCAGACCGTATACCACGGGTATGACAACACATGTATTTTTACTCCTCTAATAACGTTGGTATAGTTATAATAGCAGTAAGGCACCTCAGAGGTTAGTGATATACTGTATGGCCAATATACCGCGGCTAAGGGCTGTGTCCAGGCACTCTGCATTGTTAGCTGTTGTACAGTATACTGGCCATATAACACACCTCCTCAGGCTTTATTGCTTAATTAGAACATATTAAACATAGGTCTACATATCCCACAGGAGCTGTGTAGTAGAAACAGGAGATATTTATTCTGGTACAATTAACATATAACCTTTAACCTAAGGGGAAGAATCGGAAACTCTTTATCCAAGGGGTTATTTGTCACATAAATGGAAAGTTTTTGTGACAGAAGAATCTGTTTAGTAGTAAAGAGGATTAATGTCTGTGTACGTACTCTACTGGTCTTGCTGGAGACACTTTCACAGTTATAGTCAGTCTGTCATCAGAAAAAATGGATCTATATATCTGTGTCATATCCATGCAATAATTGAGGTTACCCATTTTAACTTCCTTTTCTAAAATGCAGATATTTTCCTGTGTATGACCACTAAGGGGCAATGCAGTTCAATCTACCACAGACCTGGCTACCTACCAGATGGTCGTCACTGTAGTTACCACAGCCACAAAGTCATAAACCCCGCCTATTTCTATCATTTTTACAGACAATTAGACAATTTTGACTTTGTGGCTGTGCTATCTAGTGGAAACCCTACCAGACAGCGCTCATCTTACCGCTGTCCCCCACCAACTCAGCAACAATGGTAGTTAATGCCGTTTTAGGTTTTCTGCTGTGTGCCTCTCCTCCATGTTCTGTGGTCAGTCTCTACATGGGACTTCATTTCCCAAGAGCTCATCAATGAAATGTGTTTCTGCAGTGATGTATTACAGCTTGTTCATAGACATCCAACAATCTGTTGCTCCACGTATGGTGTTTGAGAGCTGACGCTTTGTAGGCCTACTTGCAGAGCAATCATTGTACAATTTCTCCATCCCGGCCGTCACGGTTTTGGCATCTAGTCTGGTTTGTATTGCCTTACAGGACTTCTCTGCTGTCGCTTCCCAATCTCATTCTCTGACATTTTTTTAAAACTGTTAACGAGGATGACGTGCTGGGCGCTTTAAATAAGTCATTTTAAAGATACATATCTCCTACTAACATATCTCCTACTAAAATATCTCCTCCTAACATATCTCCTACTAACATATCTCCTCCTAACATATCTCCTACTAACATATCTCCTCTAACATATCTCCTACTAACATATCTCCTACTAACATATCTCCTCCTAACATATCTCCTACTAACATATCTCCTCCTAACATATCTCCTACTAACATATCTCCTCCTACTAACATATCTCCTCTAACATATCTCCTACTAACATATCTCCTACTAACATATCTCCTACTAAGTCTGAGGTCCGGAGCGCTCTGGAGTAGGTTTTCATCAAGGATCTCTCTGTATTTAGCTCCATTAATATTTCCCTCGATCCTGCCTAGTCTCCCAGTCCCTGCCACTGAAAAACATCCCCACAGCATGATGCTGCAAGCACCATGCTTCACCGTACGGATGGTGCCAGGTTTGCTCCAGACGTGACGTTTGGCATTCAGGCCAAAGAGTTCAATCTTGGTTTCATCAGACCAGAGAATGTTCTTTCTCATGGTCTGAGAGTCCTTTAGGTGCCTTTTGACAAACTCCAGGAGGGCTGTCATGTACCTTTTACTGAGGAGTGCCTTCTGTCTGGCGACTATCATTATGGCCTGATTCTCCCATCTCCACAGAGGAACTCTGGAGCTCTCTCAGAGTGACCATCGAGTTCTTGGTCACCTCCCTGACCAAGGCCCTTCTCCCCCGATTGGTCAGTTTGGCCAGGCGGCCAGCTCTAGGAAGAGTCTTGGTGGTTCTTAACTTCTTCCATTTAAGAATGATAGAGGTCACTGTGTTCTTGGGGACCTTCAATGCTGCAGACATTTTTTGGTACCCTTCTCCAGATCTGTGCCTTGACACAATCCTGTCTCGGAGCTCTACGGACAATTCCTTCGACCTCAATATCTGCAATGTCTCTCATTATGAGACATTCAGTCCTCCAGGGGTCTCTCATCATTATGAGTCATTCAGTCCTCCAGGGGTCTCCCATCATTATGAGACATTCAGTTCTACAGGGGTCCCCCATCATTATGAGACATTCAGTCCTACAGGGGTCTCTCATCATTATGAGACATTCAGTCCTACAGGGGTCTCTCATCATTATGAGACATTCAGTCCTACATGGGTCACTAATCATTATGAGACATTCAGTCCTACAGGGGTCTCTCATCATTATGAGTCAGTCAGTCCTACATGGGTCTCTCATCATTATGAGACATTCAGTCCTCCAGGGGTCTCTCATCATTATGAGACATTCAGTCCTACAGGGGTCTCTCATCATTATGAGACATTCAGTCCTACAGGGGTCTCTCATCATTATGAGACATTCAGTCCTACAGGGGTCACTAATCATTATGAGACATTCAGTCCTCCAGGGGTCTCTCATCATTATGAGACATTCAGTCCTCCAGGGGTCTCTCATCAGTATGAGACATTCAGTCCTACAGGGGTCTCTCATCATTATGAGACATTCAGTCCTCCAGGGGTCTCTCATCATTATGAGACATTCAGTCCTCCAGGTGTCTCTCATCATTATGAGACATTCAGTCCTCCAGGGGTCTCTCATCATTATGAGACATTCAGTCCTACAGGTGTCTCTCATCATTATGAGACATTCAGTCCTACAGGGGTCTCTCATCATTATGAGACATTCAGTCCTACAGGGGTCACTAATCATTATGAGACATTCAGTCCTCCAGGGGTCTCCCATCATTATGAGACATTCAGTCCTACAGGGGTCTCTCATCATTATGAGACATTCAGTCCTACAGGGGTCTCTCATCATTGAGACATTCAGTCCTACAGGGGTCTCTCATCATTATGAGACATTCAGTCCTACAGGGGTCTCTCATCATTATGAGACATTCAGTCCTACAGGGGTCTCTCATCATTATGAGTCATTCAGTCCTCCAGGGGTCTCCCATCATTATGAGTCATTCAGTCCTCCAGGGGTCTCTCATCATTATGAGTCATTCAGTCCTACAGGGGTCTCCCATCATTATGAGACATTCAGTCCTCCAGGGGTCTCTCATCATTATGAGACATTCAGTCCTACATGGGTCACTAATCATTATGAGACATTCAGTCCTACAGGGGTCTCTCATCATTATGAGACATTCAGTCCTCCAGGGGTCTCTCATCATTATGAGACATTCAGTCCTACAGGGGTCATTAATCATTATGAGACATTCAGTCCTACAGGGGTCTCCCATCATTATGAGACATTCAGTCCTCCAGGGGTCTCTCATCATTATGAGACATTCAGTCCTACAGGGGTCTCTCATCATTATGAGTCATTCAGTCCTACAGGGGTCACTAATCATTATGAGACATTCAGTCCTCCAGGGGTCTCTCATCATTATGAGACATTCAGTCCTACATGGGTCACTAATCATTATGAGACATTCAGTCCTACAGGGGTCTCTCATCATTATGAGTCAGTCAGTCCTCCAGGGGTCTCTCATCATTATGAGACATTCAGTCCTACAGGGGTCATTAATCATTATGAGACATTCAGTCCTACAGGGGTCTCTCATCATTATGAGACATTCAGTCCTACAGGGGTCTCCCATCATTATGAGACATTCAGTCCTCCAGGGGTCTCTCATCATTATGAGACATTCAGTCCTACAGGGGTCTCTCATCATTATGAGACATTCAGTCCTACAGGGGTCTCTCATCATTATGAGACATTCAGTCCTCCAGGGGTCTCTCATCATTATGAGTCATTCAGTCCTCCAGGGGTCTCTCATCATTATGAGACATTCAGGGGTTACTTTTTAATGGTACCTTCACAAACATATATTATGATAAATATAATTGAACCTTGTGTCTCATTATGGTAATTGGTGAAATAAGTACAGCCAGTTTTAATTGTAAAAATAATAATAAGCAGATAATGAGAAAAGACAACCAGTATTTACCTGGCTAAAAGAAAAGGAATATAATATCTATTATTTACAGGAAACACATTCAACAATTTTAGATGAAGTTTTGGTTTGTGGAAAATGGACTGGGGGGGGGCAAAATATATTTCTCCCATGGGCAAAGAAATTCAAAAGGGATGATAATTAACAGTCACTTTGATCCAAATGTGCAAATTGTCCAAACAGATCCGCAAGGTACAGTGCAAAGTATTTAGTCAGCCACCAATTGTGCAAGTTCTCCAACTTAAAAAGATGAGAGAGGCCTGTAATTTTCATCATAGGTACACTTCAACTATGACAGACAAAATGAGAACAAAAAGAAATCCAGAAAATCACATTGTAGGATTTTTTATGAATTTATTTTCAAATTATGGTGGAAAATAAGTATTTGGTCAATAACAAAAGTTTATCTCAATACTTTGTTATATACCCTTTGGCAATGACAGAGGTCAAACGTTTTCTGTAAGTCTTCACAAGGTTTTCACACACTGTTGCTGGTATTTTGGCCCATTCCTCCATGCAGATCTCCTCTAGAGCAGTGATGTTTTGGGGCTGTCAGCAGAGAGTGGTCTGGGGTTAGCAGTAGACTGTCAGGGGAGAGTGGTCTGGGGTTAGCAGTAGACTGTCAGGGCAGAGTGGTATTGGGTTAGTAGTAGACTGTCAGGGGAGAGTGGTCTGGGGTTAGCAGTAGACTGTCAGGGGAGAGTGGTCTGGGTTTAGCAGTAGACTGTCAGGGGAGAGTGGTCTGGGGTTAGCAGTAGACTGTCAGGGGAGAGTGGTCTGGGGTTAGTAGTAGACTGTCAGGGGAGAGTGGTCTGGGGTTAGCAGTAGACTGTCAGGGCAGAGTTGTATTGGTTTAGTAGTAGACTGTCAGGGGAGAGTGGTCTGGGGTTAGTAGTAGACTGTCAGGGGAGAGTGGTCTGGGGTTAGCAGTAGACTGTCAGGGGAGAGTGGTCTGAGGTTAGTAGCCAGTGTTAAACTAAAGAAGGGATATTTATATGTTATATATTATTTATATATTACATATTAAATCTTGTTCTCTTGAATCTCCTGCAGTAGTTGATGGGTGTTAGAACAAACACTGTTCTGTTTTGGTCAATAAATGACTCACACTCTTGAACCTGATAAATTCCCGAACTGTACTGTACATTCAAGTTAATCAATCAAGTCAACTCAAGGCATAGTATGACTCCAGGCACACTCTCCCAGTTCATCTAAACAAAAAGAAGCAAGGAAAGAAGTGAAAGAGGGCTTTGTGGACATATTCAAACCCCCTCCTGTTAACATTGTGTGTACACAAGAGAAAGCTTATTTGAATTAGGGAAATCTGGCGATTCAAATGGTGACTATTGTACAATACATTGTCCCTGTAAAACCCAATCTATCAGATAAAAACCTGTTTGAGCAGGGGAAAGGAAAGAGATGAGAATCTGGAAAGAGAGAGAGAGGGAGACGAAGAGCACCTTTACTCGACTGGACGTTTTCCAATTAGGCTGTGGCTCACCAGGAGATCAGTGCTGGGGTAATCCCCATGCTGGATGTGTTTCCAGTATACACAGGCCTAGCTATGTGATGGAGAGCCAGCCTGAAGAGACTTAAGGCTGAGAAATGAGAGTGTCATTGTGAGTGATAGAGAGAGTGTGAAATAAAAAAAGGCGTGAGATAAAGTGTATTTGTAGGAAGAGAATGAAGGCAAGAGGAGAGGGAGAGGTGGGTTTAGTGCACTGGTATGTGACGTCAGCGGCTCGTTGGATTGAGGTCCTGTGTCCTGCTGATTTTAATCCTGGCTGATTAGGTAACAGAGAGCAAGCGCCTGTGCAAACCCTCTGGGGGAAGAGAGAGAGGAAGTCAAGCATTTAGACAGAAGGAGGTTGTTAAAGCAGGGAAATTTTGCGCCTGGAGAGAAGAGAAAGGGGAACACTTCCCCCTCTACCCTCCCCCTCGTTCATCCTAGCTTTCCACTCCAGACCTCTGCGTGTGTGTGTGTGTGTGTGTCTATGGACAACGGATCGACGATGCCCACGAACGGAATTAACAAAGCCTTGAAGCTGCAGTTTGGCCTCATCAACCACGAGAGCCGTTACCTAACGGCCGAGGCCTTCGGCTTCAAGGTGAACGCCTCGGCCTCCAGCATGAAGAAGAAGCAGATCTGGACTCTGGAGCAAGAGGACCAGGACACCCAGGTAGTGTTCCTTCGCAGCCATCTGGGCCGCTACCTGGCCTCCGACAAGGATGGTAAGGTGAGCTGCGGGGCAGAGCAGCCCGACTCGCCCGGCTGCCGCTTCCTGATCGTGGCCCAGTCGGACGGCCGCTGGGCGCTGCAGTCGGAGACATACCTGCGCTTCTTCGGAGGCTCGGCTGACTACCTGTCCTGCTTCGCCCAGGCCATCGGGGAGCCCGAGCTGTGGGCCGTCCACCTGGCCCTCCATCCGCAATCTAGCCTGCTCAGCGTGGCGCGCAAACGCTACGCCCACCTGTTTGCCAGGGAAGGAGAGATCTCGGTGGACAGCAACATCCCCTGGGGCTCGGACTCCCTGGTCACCCTGGTATACCTGGAAGGAAAGTACTTCCTGAAGACGTGCGACAGCCGCTTCCTCAGCAACGACGGGAAGCTGGTCAAAGAGAACACCCCCACCACCAGCTTCACCCTGGAGCTCAAGTCAGGCAAGCTGGCCTTCAAGGACTGCGATGGGAAGTACCTGACACCCATGGGCCCGACCGGCACGCTGCGCTCAGGCAGGTGCTCCAAGCCTGGCAAGGATGAGCTGTTTGATCTAGAGGAGAGCCACCCGCAAGTCATTTTCCAGGCAGCCAACAAAAGATTTGTCTCTGTCAAACAAGGTAATTATCCAGCCAATGTATATATTTATTGCTATAATGCACATTATTTAAGTGTTTTTGTATAGTCTCTACTGAGATGAAAACTTTGAACTAATTTGATGTTTGGACAATATTTGGGGTTGGAAATGTCTTGGGTGATACATTCAATATCCTCTCTGAAGGTGCACATCTAGCTGCAGAAGAATTGAAAAGAATAATGTCAGCAGAACCCCATTAGGCTCACAGTAGGGTTCCCAGGAGATTGCTATCAAATTGACCTGCTATACTTTCCTTGGAATCCACCCAGAACGGAGGAAACTAATGTTCTAAACGGCTTTCTATTTTCCATTTGGACGGCAAACGGACTAACCAGGGAGGTTCTGCCTGCTCTATTTTGAGAAAGGAACGGGATGGAGAAAATAGAGTAGGTAGGCCAGCTGTGAACCCATTGGGGAAAAAAACAAGTGACATTCTCAGGGAGCTTTAGAATTGCTGAAAGTATTTTTATTTTTTTGTTCAACGCTTTTAATTGCTACAAACCTGACATGACATTAAACACACAGAGAAGAGTAGAGTACAAATCCATTTGGTTCAGAAAATAATAAGTCTTATTGTACTGTGCTCAGCACGATCAACCTCCAGTGTAATTGACCTGCAAATCCACACTTCATGCGTTATGGTTGACGTCAAGAAATTCCAAGTAGGAAAATGTTCACGTTTGCATAATTTCCCTGTAGAGGTTGGTTGGTTCTATCACAAGCAAATGGCAGTCCAATATAATCACCATTAGTTAGCTCAGTGCTGAAGCTCACTTTGTCTTTAGTTACACTCCTTAGCAATTAGATGAAAAGTTCATGCTGTTGAAAGACTCCTTACATCTCAACAATTAGAATCAGAAAATGTGTCTCGGCGCGACAGGATGATGGCATGGTCTTGGGTGCTGCTCTGCTCCAGTGAGACGGCTGAGGAGAGGTCGGCTCATAGTAATGGCTGGAATGGAGTCAATGGAATGGTGTCAACCATATAGAAACCATGTGTTTGATACCATTCCAGACATCATTATGAGCTGTCCTCCCCTCATCAGCCTCCTCTGCTCTACACCCTTAGTGAAGCCCGTGGGTCTGTCTCTGTCAGTTCAGTCATATTTGTCAATTTCAGAAACCATTCACTCAAGTGAGCATTGAGACATATCTCAAAATACATTAAGCATGCAGTGAAGCAGCCCACTAGGAATGTTAGCCCACATAGGGGAAGGTTCTCTACTCAACGAGAATCAGAAATAAAGTCATCAATTAGGGGATCCAAAAAGATTGTCAGAGACTCTCTCCTGGAAATGTTCAGAAAGAACATTGTGAAAGCATGTGACAAGTGTCAAGTACGGTACAACTGGAGGGCAGCCATGCTTGTCTCCTCGCTCTGCACGGTGCATATGGTCAGTCAGCCATTGGGCACCATTACGCGTGTCATCCGGGTCGTCATGGTAATGGGCTTTGTCATTTCCACTGTGTGTTCCATAGAAGAGATTAGGCAGAGCGCAGGCTGATGACTCCAGGGAGGCAGAGGGGTCCTGCTGGTGCTATTAACTAATTCCTATCAATGTGCATTTCAGGATCACAACCATTCTATTATCAAACTGAAACTACCTGATGCTTTATCTGTGGAGTGAGAGTGAGGAGAGTGAGTGGTTGTAATTGTAATGGGGGCTGAGGTTGTTTGATTGTGGCAGGTAGAGGAAGTCATCTATTAGTCTGGACAGGCAGTGAGAGAGCAGTTAAAATAGGAGAACTAGTCAGACTGATCAGTTACCTACACCCATCATTAGCTCTCGGCAGAGGCTTTCCCTGAGAGAGGAATGAAGGTGGAGAGATCTCCTCTGCTGACAGTGACATACCTAGAGACAGGCCAGCAGGCAAGGAGGACAGGTTAGAAAGAGACTGAAGGGACTTTGGCTGTTTCTGGTCACAGGTTTGGATGAAGTTCCAAACAAAGACTTGTAGGGTGTCATTCAGTGAGGGTGTCACCCTGCCACAGCTACATTCACAATGACATAACCTACAAGTACCAAAATGATTTTTATATAGGTTTTATTCATTACAATTTCTCCCAAATTTACTAGGGAGATGCATTCTTCCCTCCCTACCCTGCACAGGCCTCCCCTGGTATGCTATTTCTTACGAGTTGGTAAAAATATAGAGGTAAATGTGATTTTAAATTGTACGAGTTCAGGATGATTTTACAGATCAACAAAATAAATATGAAATAGTACAGTGGTCTAAGGCATTGGCCCAGCGTCATCCAGGTTTGGCTGGGGTAGGCCGTCATTGTAAATAATAATTTGTTCTTAACTGACTTGTCTAGTTAAATTAAGGTTAAATAAAAAAAATATAAATAGATTTAAAAAATAATGTATGTAGACTACTGGCTCAAATATTGATCAGGCATGAAATAGTATATTTGATCGCAAAAATTAGCACTCAATATTATCCCCAGTTCATTCTACTGTTCCTTTGGTTAAAATGTTCAACAAGTGGCTTTTCAAAATGTCCAATATGGCAACCCAACCCATAATGTTGTGCTTGGTCTCTCTGAAGAGGAGTGTTTTTGCATGGGGTGTATTCACTAGGAAACAGACTGAAGCAAACGGGACGAAACTGGGAGAGACTAACCTGAACTTGTCCACTAAGAAACTCTCATTTTCGTTTTGCTACAATGTGCACGAATGAATACACCACTGGTGTCTCCTCTCCCCCGACATTTGTTTTAGGAACGAGGCAGGCACCAGAAAGCTGCTTAGTGGGCCCTGTGGTGCAGATTTGCATTGCACCACCGAGGGAATTACAGCAGGCGAATGAGCAGGATGGGTGGAGGGGTGTGTGTATGGGATTAGGGTGGTAACAGGCTTAAGAGAAAGGTTGAGGGATATTTCTGTGGTATCTAATTTGAACTCCAGCAGACACAATCTGCTATTTACAGTGCATTTGGAAAGTATTCAGGCCCCTTGACTTTTCCACATTTTGTTACGTTACAACCTTATTCTAAAATTGTTTTTTTTACTTATAAATCTACACACAATGCCCCATCAAGACAAAGCAAAAACAGATTTGTTGAAATATTAGCAAATTTATAAAAATACATTTACATAAGTATTCAAACCCTTTACTCAGTACTTTGTTGTAGCACCTTTAGCAGCGATTACAGCCTCAATTCTTCTTGGGTACAAGCTTGGCACACCTGTATTTGGCGAGTTTGTCCCATTCTTCTCTCCAGATCCTCTTAAGCTCAGTCACGTTGGATGGGGATCGTCGCTGCACAGCTATTTTCAGGTCTC
Source organism: Oncorhynchus clarkii lewisi (assembly GCF_045791955.1). Classification (NCBI taxonomy): domain Eukaryota; kingdom Metazoa; phylum Chordata; class Actinopteri; order Salmoniformes; family Salmonidae; genus Oncorhynchus; species Oncorhynchus clarkii. Next base: position 58,894,186 of record NC_092159.1, on the reverse strand, counting down.
TTTAGAGATGTTCAATCGGGTTCAAGTCCCGGCTCAGGCTGGGCCATTCAAGGACATTCCCTATGGGATGTGTATGGGACAACCCTTAATGTCAGTCCCTATGGGATGTGCATAGGACAACCCTTAATGTTTAATTTGTAAAAATATATATTTTTAAACTTAATGTCAGTCCCTAGGACAACCCTTAATGTCAGTCCCTAGGACAACCCTTAATGTCAGTCCCTACGGGATATGTGTAGGACAATCCTTAATGTTTAATTAGTAAAAATATATATTTTTAAACTTAATGTCAGTCCCTAGGACAACCCTTAATGTCAGTCCCTAGGACAACCCTTAATGTCAGTCCCTACGGGATGTGTGTAGGACAACCCTTAATGTCAGTCCCTACGGGATGTGTGTAGGACAACCCTTAATGTCAGTCCCTACGGGATGTGTGTAGGACAACCCTTAATGTCAGTCCCTATGGGATGTGCATAGGACAATCCTTAATGTCAGTCCCTACGGGATGTGCATAGGACAATCCTTAATGTCAGTCCCTATGGGATGTGCATAGGACAACCCTTAATGTCAGTCCCTAGGACAATCCTTAATGTCAGTCCCTATGGGATGTGTGTATGACAATCTTTAATGTCAGTCCCTATGGGATGTGTGTAGGATAATCCTTATTGTCAGTCCCTACGGGATATGTGTAGGACAATCTTTAATGTCAGTCCCTACGGGATGTGTGTAGGACAATCTTTAATGTCAGTCCCTACGGGATGTGTGTAGGACAACCCTTAATGTCAGTGTGTAGGGTATCTCATGCATCTCATTTTACGGCAAATAGTCTCCCCCACTCCTAGATTTGATGATGTAATTTAACACTAGACTTGATTGAATAATGCTCTAAAGTGAAGGCTTCAGTTTGTAATGTTGCAACATTTAGAAAATGACTATATTTTAGACTTTGAAAGCTCAGCTATATATAGCCTTCATTAAAGATGCACTCTCAAACTTCTGTATCATTTCAGCCAGTAGTTTTAAAAGTGGTGCTCACGAGCCAAAAGTGGTCCCCGTTTTTTGTGTACTACGTCATGAAATTGTGTACTATGTCATCAAATTGTGTACTAGGTCATCAAATTGTGTACTACGTCATCAAATTGTGCACTATGTCATCAAATTGTGTACTACGTCATCAAATTGTGTACTACGTCATGAAATTGTGTACTACGTCATCAAATTGTGTACTACGTCATCAAATTGTGTACTACGTCATCAAATTGTGCACTACGTCATCAAATTGTGTACTACGTCATCAAATTGTGTACTACGTCATCCATTTGTGTACTACGTCATCAAATTGTGTACCACGTCATCAAATTGTGTACTACGTCATCAAATTGTGTACTACGTCATCAAATTGTGTACTATGTCATCAAATTGTGTACTACGTCATCAAATTGTGTACTACGTCATCAAATTGTGTACTACGTCATCCAATTGTGTACTACGTCATCCATTTCGTATAATAAGTTACATCTTGCAAACAATTTATATATATATATATATATATACATTGTGAAAATCGTATGATATGTTACGATTTTATTGTGCTTACGATCCTGGAGTGCATCTTTAATGATGTCATTGGTGCTTACTTGTTGTCTATTGTGAATGCTGTGCTTTTCAAACATATTTGTATCCTCAGTCAATATCTATGCCTTTTGGATGATGGGCCATTCCCAACAGTTATTTGGCCGCATCAGGTTTCTCCAAATACATTTCCAGTCCTTCATTTGAGTATTTCTAGAACTGTTGCAGTAGCTGTGCTTCCCTACAGTACCACATCGGGAGATATTTCTATTACACAGTGATATTGCACCACTATGGGTGGAGTGAGGGGTCAGTGGTGAAAAGCAAAAGCTGGATTCAGTATTTATTTTCTATCAAATACTTTGGGCTGCGCTTGATTAAGCTTAAGCAAAAGTACAAACCCTGCCCATCTGGTACTCAAGGCAGACTCAATCAAACACTCAAAGCATTTAAAAGCTTTCAAACAGAAATGATTAGAACCCAGGTCTGGAAACATCTGAAGGAACTGCGGGGACACTGGCAAACACCTGGAAACATCTGAAGGAACTGCGGGGACACTGGCAAACACCTGGAAACATCTGAAGGAACTGCGGGGACACTGGCAAACACCTGGAAACATCTGAAGGAACTGCGGGGACACTGGAAAACACCTGGAAACATCTGAAGGAACTGCGGGGACTCTGGCAAACACCTGGAAACATCTGAAGGAACTGCGGGGACACTGGCAAACACCTGGAAACATCTGAAGGAACTGCAGGGACACTGGCAAACACCTGGAAACATCTGAAGGAACTGCGGGGACACAAACACACACATACAGAGCCTTCAGAAAGTATTCACTCCCCTTGACTTTTTCCACATGTTGTTGTGTTACCGGCGGAATTTAAGATGGTTTATATTGAGATTATTTTGTCAGTGGCCTACACACAATACCCCATAATGTCAAAGTGGAATTATGTTTTTTGAAATGTTTACAAATTAATTTAAAATTAAACGCTGAAATGTCTTGAGTCAATAAGTATTCAACCCCTTTGTAATGCATGCCTAAATAAGTTCAGGAGTAAAAATGTGCTGAACAAGTCACATGAGTTGCATGGAATCACTCTGTGTGCAATAATAATGTTTAACATGATTTTTAAATGACTGTGTCATTTCTGTACCCCATACATACAATTATCTGTCAGGTCCCTCAGTCGAGTATTGCCTTTCAAACATAGATTAAACCACAAAGACCAGGGAGGTTTTCCAATGCCTCACAAAGAAGGGCACCTATTGGTAGATTAGTAAAAATATAAAAAGTAGACATTGAATATCCCTTTGAGCATGGTGAAGTTATTAATTACACTTTGGATGGTGTATCAATACACCCAGTCACTACAAAGATACAGGCGTCCTTCCTAACTCAGTTGCCAGAGAGGAAGGAAACCGCTCAGGAATTTCACCATGAGGTTAATGGTGACGTTAAAACAGTTAGAGTTTAATGGCTGTGATTAGAGAAAAGTGAGGATGGATCAACAACATTGTTGTTGTGGTGGCTGCATCATGTTATGGGTATGCTTGTAATTGTTAAGAACTGGGGAGTTTTTCATGATAAAAACAAACGGAATGGAGGTAAGCCCAGGCAAAATCCTAGAGGAAAACTTGCCTTAGAGTGCTTTCTACCAGACACTAGGAGATGAATGTACCTTTCAGCAGGACAATACCACAAAACACAAGGCCAAATCTACACTGGAGATGCTTACCAAGAAGACAGTGAATGTTCCTGAGTGGCCAAGTTACAGTTTTGACATAAATCTACAAAAAAATCTATGACAAGACCTGTCTAGCAATGACCAACAACCATTTTGACAGAGCTTGAATAATTTTGAAAAGATGAATGCTACTGGTGATTCTCTGATCCACCTCTACGCAGACAACACCATTCTGTATACACCTGCCCCTTCTTTGGACACTGTGCTAACAAATCTTCAAACGAGCTTCAACGTCATACAACACTCCTTCCATGGCCTCCAACTGCTTTTAAATGCTAGTAAAACTAAGTGCACGCTCTTCAACCGATCGCTGCCCGCACCCTCCCGCTGACTAGCATCACTACTCTGGACGGTTCTGACTTAGAATATGTGGACAACTACAAATACCTAGGGGTCTGGTTAGATTGTAAACTGTCCTTCCAGACTCGCATCTCCAATCCCAAATTAAATCTAGAATCGGCTTCCTATTTCGCAAACAAAACCTCCTTCACTCATTCCGCCAAACATACCCTCGTAAAACTGACTATCCTACCAATCCTTGACTTCGGCAATGTCATTTACAAAATAGACCCCAACACTCTACTCAGCAAACTGGATGTAGTCTATCACAGTGCCATCCATTTTTATCACCAAAGCCCCATACACTACCCACCACTGCGACCTCTATTCTCTCGTTGGCTGGCCCTCACTACATATCCACCGCCAAACCCACTGGCTCCAGGTCATCTATAAGTCTTTGATAGGTAAAGCCCTGCCTTATCTCAGCTCACTGGTCACCATAGCAACACCCACCTGTAGCACGCGCTCCAGCAGGTATATTGCACTGGTCATCCCCAAAGCCAACACTTCCTTTGGCCGCCTCTCCTTCCAGTTCTCTGCTGCCAATGACTGGAGCGAATTGCAAGAATCTCTGAAGCTGGAGTCTTACATCTCCCTCTCTAACTTTAAGCATCAGCTGTCAGATCAGCTTACCGATCACTATACCTGTACACAGCCAGTCTGTAAGTAGCACAACCGACTACCTCATCCCCATATTATTACTTACCCTCTTTTGCACCTCAGTATCTCTACTTGCACATCATCATCTGCACACACAATATATCATTCCAGTATTAATATTAAATTGTAATATTTTCGCCTCTATGGCCTATTTATTACCTACCTCCCTACTCTTCTACATTTGCACACACTGTACATAGATCTTTCAATTTTTATTTTCTTTTGTGTTATTGACTGTACATTTGTTTATGTGTAACTCTGTGCTGTTGTTTTCGTCGTACTGCTATGCCTTATCTTGGCCAGGTTACAGTTGTAAATGAGAACTTGTTCTCAACTGGCCTACCTGGTTAAATCAAATAAATAAATACAAAATGGTGCACAATCCAGGTGTGGAAAGCACTTAGAGACTTAACCAGAAAGCCTCACAGCTGTAATCGCTGCCAAACATGCTTCTACAAAGAATTGACTCAGGGATGTGAATACTTATGTAAATTAGATAATTCTGTATTTCATTTTCAATACATTTGAAAAATGTCAAAAACATGTTTTCACTTAGTCAATATGGTGTATTGTGTGTAGATGGGTGAGAAAATGTTTGATGCATTTCAAATTCAGGCTGTAACATAACAAATTATATGTTGAGGGGTGGGAATAATTTCTGAAGGTGCTGTACATAGGCCTACAGTACCTGTGTTACCCAACATGTCATCGTGGCACCCAGAACCTAATCCCGCATGTGCACTGCTTCGTCTGTCACAACACAACCAGACATGTTAGTTTAATATTTTTTTTTATCACAATGTAAGTGTCACAACTTGCGGTCACCTCGGGACACGTGTAATCTGCTGTGTGAGATAAACTGGCAGGATAAGACAGGACGTGCAAATGACAGGCTCATCCGAGCAGCGGGATACCTCGGGGCAAGGCGGTGCCAAGGTCAACTCTCACACCACCTCTCCTATGGTCGTGTTCATTAGGGCATGCAATGCAATGTTTCATTCAGTTTTATCCCGTTTAGTGCCTAATGAACACCACCCTGGTCCTCTCACATCCAGGGACTTCCTCTTTGGACGTTCAAACCTCAGGGAGATCCCAAATCAGGAGGAAATGCATGCTTTGTATAGAGGCCAGGAGTTTTTCCTGTCCACATTACCTAATTAGAAGATAACTCCTGGTCCTAGTTTTAGACTTTATCTATGGCCCAGGGTTTTAGGCTTTATCTATGGCCCAGAGTTTTAGGCTTTATCTATGGCCCAGAGTTTTAGGCTATATCTATGGCCCAGAGTTTTAGGCTTTATCTATGGCCCAGAGTTTTAGGCTTTATCTATGGCCCAGAGTTTTAGACTATATTTATGGCCCAGAGTTTTAGGCTATATCTATGGCCCAGAGTTTTAGACTATATCTATGGCCCAGAGTTTTAGGCTATATCTTATGGCCAGAGTTTTAGGCTATATCTATGGCCCAGAGTTTTAGGCTATATCTATGGCCATAGTTTTAGGCTATATCTATGGCCCAGAGTTTTAGGCTATACATAGAAACCAGAGTTTTTCCTGACCAGGTCACGTAGTCAGGAAAAACTCCTGCCCCTTTCATGCACCAGACCAATAACAAATTATACAGCTGAACCCAAAACAAATAACACACTATACAGCTGAACCCAAAACCTATAGAATATTATACAGCTGAACCCAAAACCTATAAAATATTATACAGCTGAACCCAAAACCTATAAAATATTATACAGCTGATCCCAAAACCTATAGAATATTATACAGCTGAACTCTATAGTGATCCAGCCTGGTCTCAGAGCAAAACGTATTATACAGTGCATTCGAAAGTATTGATAACCCTTTACTTTTTCCACATTTTATTACGTTACAACCTTATTACAACCAGTGGGGCTTCCCAATAGTTTGAAGCCTGAAATGTGGCTAAAGGTCGCAAAGTTCAAGGGGGCCGAATACTTTCGCAAGGCACTGTAGCAACCCAAATGTTGTGTGTTTGAATCTCATCACAGACAACTTTAGTATTTTAGCTAATTAGCAACTTTGCAACTACTTACACCATTTTAGCTACTTTGAAACTACTTAGCATGTTAGCTAACCCTGACCTTAACCCTATGACCCAACTCCTAACCCTAACCTTAACCCTATGACCCAACTCCTAACCCTGACCTTAACCCTATAACCCAACTCCCAACCCTGACCTTAACCCTATAACCCAACTCCTAACCCTGACCTTAACCCTATAACCCAACTCCCAACCCTGACCTTAACCATATAACCCAACTCCTAACCTTAACCCTATGACCCAACTCCTAACCTTAACCCTATAACCCAACTCCTTAACCCTGACCTTAACCCTATGACCCAACTCCTAACCTTAACCCTATAACCCAACTCCTAACCTTAACCCTATAACCCAACTCCTAACCTTAACCCTATGACCCAACTCCTAACCCTGACCTTAACCCTATGACCCAACTCCTAACCCTGACCCCTAACGTACTACAGTACAGCAGTTGAAGATAATATATCATACTGTGCTAAACTGGTTAAAGCGATCAAGACGTAGGATACTATACGTCCTACAATTCGTATTATGTTATATTGTATGGCTGCTGTTACATTGTAGGCCAATGTAAAGTAACCTATCATTCTAAATAGAGGCACGGATTTTGGTCAAATTTAACACGTTTTCCTCTGAGACAAGGTTGCAGCGGCGTTGCCTCGGTAATTCACATTCAGATTGTTGGTGCAATGTGTTTATGTCCTCATCATTTTTTATTTAGGTACTGTGTGTGTATTATGAGCTCACAGTCCTGCAGTAGCAGTGGTTGCATACTGTAATATCCCCCCTGCTCACAACATGAGGGTATACTTGCAGAGTTACACACCGAGAAGACCAGGACTATTATACTGTTTAACATGACACGTTGGCAATGTTCTGTCCTGACAGTCCTGCACTATAAAGGAGCAGAGTGCATTTATGAGTGGAAGTGATTTAAAAGATGTGGGCTTGTATCAAGGGAAGAAATGTGGATGATTGGAAGGAGCTCATATTTGGGGTTGGATGATACAGAAGTGCAAGAGATTTAAAAAACAAATACGTTAAAATCACTAAATGAAAAGGATCATAAAGCTGTTGACTTTGTGTGTGAACCTACCCTGTTTTTCTCTGATACTTTATATCCAGTCTAGGTTGGTGGAGCTCGGTGCCCTACTCCTTTAAAAAGAGAGAGATATACTCCAGAATAGTCAGCTTTCAGAGAAGCTCTATAAGGAAGAACTCATCATCCTAAATGAATAGGATGTCTAAAGCTTTGGCCTACGAGACATGATCTAGCGTACCTAACCTTAACCACACAGCCCATTTAGACAAGGCCCGGGATATAAGAATAGCACTGTCTTCTGACCAGGTTTTGTGCTGTGAGTCCCTGAGCTGTGTAACACTAGAGAAGAAGAGACGAGAGACAGACAGTTCTTTAATGAGCTGTCACATCACTGCTGTGTCCATGGTTCTCCTGCAAATCACCTTTGAGTGTAAATGGCTTGTGAGAAGAGCTTGTAATCATCGTCATTGTAATGCCCTTCGACTCCGAGCCATGGCATTCTTATCTCAACTGTCTTTTTCTCTTTTATTTCCCTTTTGTTGTTGTCTCTGTATAATGGATCAATAAAGTTTTGTTGTCTCTGTATAATGGAGCAATGAAGTTTGTTGTGTTGTATCATTATAGGTGTGAGCATCTCAGCCAACCAGGATGTGGAGACAGACATGGAGACCTTCCAGATGGAGATTGATAAGGAGAGCAAGAAGTGCATGTTTAGGACCAACGGCGGTAACTACTGGACACTGGTCTCCCACGGAGGGATCCAGTCCACAGCCACGGAGGTGTAAGTAGATCTATTTTACACTCACTAGTTTGTCATGAGAATGCACACCATAGAGTTGGCTACAGACGGCTTCCCAATTCATTCTTTTGGACATTCTTGCTAACATGCTAACATCATCTGTTGGACATTCTTGCTAACATGCTAACATGATCTGTTGGACATTCTTGCTAACATGCTAACATTATCTGTTGAACATTCTTGCTAACATGCTAACATTATCTGTTGGACATTCTTGCTAACATGCTAACATTATCTGTTGAACATTCTTGCTAACATGCTAACATTATCTGTTGGACATTCTTGCTAACATGCTAACATGCTAACATTATCTGTTGGACATTCAGATGTTGTTTTGTCAGAACAAGCACACCTGATTGAACTTGTCAACGAATAAACCAAATGAATTTAATCTTAGTGTTCTTGTTCTGGAATAGAACAAATATGTGCCTCAGTTTAGGGTGCATGAAGAACAGATCTCTACTAAACAGATCTGCAACCAGAGGATATGAACAGTTTTATGTAATGTCGCTTATGAGGGCATACATCAAAACACTTAGGTTTAAACAATTATATTAGATTTAAACAACCTTCCATTAAATTATTTTCAACTTAACCCCCCCCCTCTTTTCCTTCTTCTCTTTCATCCCCTTATCCGGACAACCACAGGGAGGCCAACACAATGTTTGACATTGAATGGCTCGGTCGCAGTGTAGCACTGAAGGCAAGCAATGGGAAGTACGTGTGCACCAAAAAGAATGGGCAGCTTTCAGCCGTCAGCGATTCCGTAGGTAAGTGCTTCGAGAGCCACATCTCTGATGTGATTCAGTTAGCATAGAGATCACGTTGAATGTGTCACATGGAATGTGCTCAACACGACTGAGGGACGAATGAGCACGTGTCATGTGTAAAGAGAATTGGCATGTGATCAGAGGACGAAAGAGAAGAAGAATAGAAGATCAATGGTGATCAAAGGACAGGGAAGGACCAGACATCAGCCTGGGAATTTCTCTCACTGGCCCATTTATTTCCTTTAGGGCCCCATTACAAAAAAGGACTTAGGAAAATTGCAATTGGCTTAGAACAGGGCGGCATGGCTGGCCCTTGGATGTACACAGAGAGCTAATTTTAATAATATGCATGTCAAACTCTCCCCCCGTTGAAAGTGGAGGAGAGATTGACTTCATCACTACTTTTATTTATGAGAGGTATTGACATGTTGAATGCACTGAGCTGTCTGTCTAAACTACTGGCACACAGCTCAGACACCCATGCATACCCCATTAGACATGCCACAAGAGGTCTCTTCACAGTCCCCAAGTCCAGAACAGACTATGGGAGGCACACAGGACTACATAGAGCCATGACTACATGGAACTCTATTCCACATAAAGTAACTGACACAAGCAGTAAAATTAGATTTAAAAAACAGATAAAAAAACACCTTATGGAACAGCGAGGACCGTGAAGCAACACAAACATTGGCACAGACACACGCACACACACACGCACACACGCACACACACACACACACACACACACACACACACACACACACACACACACACACACACACACACACACACACACACTACACACTACACACACACACACACACTACACACTACACACACACACACACACACAATAACATGTGCACTACACATACACATGGATTTAGTACTGTAGATATGTGGTAGTGGTGGAGTAGGGGCCTGAGGGCACACAGTGTGTTGTGAAATCTGTGAATGTATTATAATGTTTTAAAATTGTATAAACTGCCTTAATTTTGCTGGACCCCAGGAAGAGGAGCTGCTGCTTTGGCAACAGCTAATGGGGATCCATAATACAAATAGATAATACAAATAGAAAATACTAGCTCAAAAAATATAATTCTGACAGGTCCACAGGGCTAAAATCCAGAGTCCCATCTGGCATTTGGCCTTACCGCCCCATGTCTCTACCGCCCCATGTCTCTACCGCCCCATGTCTCTACCGCCCCATGGCCTTACTGCCCTATGTCTCTACCGCCCCATGTCTCTACCGCCCCATGTCCACCCCATGTCCCACAAGTCCTATGTCCCACCCGTCCTATGTCCCACCCGTCCTGTCTCTACCGCCCTATGTCTCTACCGCCCTATGTCCCACCTGTCCTATGTCCCTACCGCCCTATGTCTCTACCGCCCTATGTCTCTACCGCCCTATGTCCCAACCGCCCTATGTCCCACCCGCCCTATGTCTCTACCGCCCCATGTCCGCCCTATGTCTCTACCGCCCTATGTCCCACCCGCCCTATGTCTCTACCGCCCTATGTCCCACCCGCCCTATGTCTCTACCACCCCATGTCCGCCCTATGTCTCTACCGCCCTATGTCCCACCCGCTCTATGTCTCTACCGCCCCATGTCCGCTCTATGTCTCTACCGCCCCATGTCCGCCCTATGTCTCTACCGCCCTATGTCTCTACCGCCCTATGTCTCTACCGCCCTATGTCCCACCCGGCCTATGTCCCACCCGCCCTATGTCTCTACCGCCCCATGTATCTACCGCCTGTCGTGGCAATTTCCTGCATTACCAAATGATGAGAGAGCAAACCACACACCAGTCAGAGTTATTTAAACTTAATCTTTAATTATATGAGCTTCACCATAGCCCTGTGACTATCAGATCAATTCAGTGTCTATAAATTAATTCTGAGAGTACTTACAAAAGAATACTTCATCTTTTAGAGCCAAGATACACCCCTCTCAACTCACAATGACGAACCACAGATCTTAGGAACTTCACAAAGGGTATTTTACTTGAAAGAGGAGTATTCCATAGCCAGATAGCATTAGCTATAAATTATTGTTCAGTTTGGTCTCTTAGACGAGGTTCTACTTCTTGTTCTTGGTACTTCATATTACCAAAACATTACCTCATCCAATGGCATATATCAATTGTCAATTCTAGATACTCCCATCTCACATACAATCCCTCCTGGACAAGCTCACAGAGGAGAGTGAGCCTCTAGGTCATATACTAGGTCAAGAGAAGGGCAACATCAGAGGGGACATAAAATGGTTCCAGACACTCAATGGGAAAAGGAGGGAGTGACTGGAGTACAGACATAGTGGAGCCCTTCACATGGTTTCACAGATATATTCATTATGAAGACAATGTTCAAACCTGACTTCTCCCTTTCTGATATTCTGCCTATTACCAGACATGTAAAAGACAAGCCTGACCTCTCCCCTCGCTGGGCCCCAAGTGATTTTCCCTAGAGAAGAGAGAGGAAAATGCAACTGCCAACAGTATAGTCCAAAAGAAGACATCCTAATGACAAGTATCTCACATAAGCATATTATGAAAGTAAATCAAATCTTATTTATCAATGTTACCTAACTAATTCTGATTCAGCTATGGCACGCCCCATGTCCCTACCGCCCCATGTCTCTACCGCCCCATGTCTCTACCGCCCTATGTCTCTACTGTCCCATGTCTCTACCCCCTATGTCCCACCCGCTTTATGTCCCACCCGCTCTATGTCCCATCCCCCCCATGTCTCTACAGCCCCATGTCCCACCCGCCCCATGTCTCTACCGCCCTACGTCTCTACCCCCTATGTCCCACCTGCCCTACCCCTTTATGTCACTACCCCCCTTGTCCGCCCTATAGCCCTATTTTCCACCCACCCTATGTCCCTACCATGTCCCTACCGCCCTATGTCCCTACCATGTCCCTACCGCCCTATGTCCCCACCGCCCTATGTCCCTACCGTACTATGGACAGTCCGTTTCTGTCAAAAGGACATGTGTAATTAAAGCCTCACCTGGCCATGACCCCACTGTCAGGGGGAGTTGGGATATGCAAAAACCTAGTTTCCCACTGGGCAAAACACGGCTGAATCAACGTTGTTTCCACGTCATTTCAACAACAACAAATCAAGGTGATGACGTTGAATCAGCATGGGAATCAGCATGGGAATCAGCATGGGAATCAGCATGGGAATCAGCATGGGAATTAGCATGGGAATCAGCATGGGAATCAGCATGGGAATCAGCATGGGAATCAGCATGGGAATCAGCATGGGAATCAGCATGGGAAACTGATTGGATTTGCAAAAAGTCGTCAACGTAAATGTATTTTGCCATTTTTTTTTCAACTTTTAAACTAAATTCAATGTCATGGTGACGTTTATTTGTTGATTTCAAGTTGAATTCACGTTAGTCAACCAAATGTAAGTCAAAAATAGATGTTGAACTGACGTCTGTGCCCAGTGGGTTCCAATTCACATATGCATATTAACACACTCTTAGATGTCAGAAATAGGACAAATATAAGCACCCACCAAATTATTATTAATTTTGTCATTATTATTTATTGTTATTATTGTTGTTGTCATTATTATTATTGTTATTATTGTTGTTTGTTATTATTTTATTATTATTATTGTTATTATTTTATTGTCATTATTATTATTGTTATTATTTTATTGTCATTATTATTATTGTTATTATTTTATTGTCATGATTATTATTGTCATTATGTTATTATTATTATTGTCATTATTGTCATTATTTTATTGTCATTATTATTATTGTCATTCTTTTTTTGTTATTATTTTATTATTGTTATTATTTTATTGTCATTATTATTATTGTCATTATGATTATTGTTATTATTGTTAATATTGTATTATTATTGTTGTTATTATTTTATTATTGTTATTATTTTATTGTCATTATTGTTGTTGTTATTATTTTATTATTATTATTGTTATTATTGTTGGTGTCATTATTATTATTGTCATTATTTTATTATTGTTATTATTATTATTGTTGTTGTCATTATTATTATTGTCATTATTGTTATTCTACCTTCCTGTCGTTGTGTTGCAGGTGATGATGAGCTCTTCCTGATGAAGCTCATTAATCGGCCCATGTTGATCCTGCGAGGGGAGAACGGTTTTGTGTGTCATCACAAGAGCTCCAACACGCTGGATGCCAACCGATCCGTCTATGACATCTTCTTACTGCTTTTCAGCGATGGCGCCTACCACATAAAAAGTCAGTGTTTGTGTGTGTGTGTGTGTGTGTGTGTGTGTGTGTGTGTGTGTGTGTGTGTGTGTGTGTGTGTGTGTGTGTGTGTGTGCTTGCATGGATGCATGTTTGCATTTGTGTGCATGTCTTCATGTACCATGTATGTGTAAATGTTCTATCTGCATGTGTTCTACTGTCTTAGAGTAAAATGTGGCATAGTTCTATCAGTATTACTACAAAGTACACCAAACCAAGTATGTAACTCTTTATCTCTAACTAACAATAACGTTGTCCATCTCCACTCAGGCGTAGGTGGAAAGTTCTGGTATGTCTCCAGCAGCGGCCTGGTGTGCTCAGACGGAGACAAGCCTGAGGACTTCTTCCTGGAGTTCCTGGAGCACGGGCGGGTGGGCATCAAGGGCAAGAACGGCAAGTACCTGCGTGGGGACAGCGGCACGCTGAAGGGCGACGCTGCTACCGTGGACCCCTCCTGTCTCTGGGAGTACTAACCTGGCGCGACCTCCTGACGACCCCTGAAGCCCGTGGAGGGAGAAGGAGAGAGGGAGGACCTGGTTCCCACCTGGGTTCACAGCTCAACCAACAACGATACATTACACAGACTGACTGGGGAACATTTTCACTACTCTCTTTTCTACTTTAGCGGCAAAGGAGAGGCCGTTCCCACTTCTTTGTTTTGGCAAAGAGTGAAAATGTGTAGAAAGTTTCTTTGTGTTTATTTTATTATAATGTATTTGTTTTCCAAAAAAAAGCATTGGTTACCTAAATATAGTTTTTTTCCCAAGTGACATTGCCAACATCAACAACAGCGAATACTTAATAAAATCTGCTAATTTTGGTCACTCACACAGCCTATAAAAAAACATCAGATTCTGTATAGCGGTCCTTAAATTATTATCTGGATGCCTGAATAAAGGCAGCTTTTCACATCAATATGTCTTTGTTGTGATGTTTACTGTTGTCTTTAACAACAGTGTATCAGTACAATGATTATCCAACACTGCTCCCAAACATACTCACTGCTTCCAAAGAGGACACGAATCAGCTTCTAAAATGCCCAAATTAATGGTGTAGAATACCAGACCAGAGTAGCCCAAATGGCCCTGTTTGAGTAGCCCAAATGGCCCTGTTTGAGTAGCCCAAATGGCCCTGTTTGAGTAGCCCAAATGGCCCTGTTTGAGTAGCCCAGAGTAGCCCAAATGGCCCTGTTTGAGTAGCCCAAATGGCCCTGTTTGAGTAGCCCAGAGTAGCCCAAATGGCCCTGTTTGAGTAGCCCAGAGTAACCCAAATGGCCCTGTTTGAGTAGCCCAGAGTAGCCCAAATGGCCCTGTTGTAATCATCTTACAATGCAATACGATCCTTCTTCCCTTCCTTGAAGTAATCCCTGATTTGACATGACTGATGTAAGCAACCATGCATGTCAGATCAGTGATTACTTGGAGGATGTATTTAAAGAGTAGTCTAGCAGGGCCAATGTCTGGTCCTGCTACAGATTATATAGCTAATTTGAATTAAATATAACAAAGACAGGAAAACATCAGTTGTCCACTATGTGGGATCATTCAGTAGTATCACAGTACTAGATAGTTGTAAGATATCAACATGGGGGAAAAGCAAGAGATCAACATTGTTTGCCAGGGGAGCGTACATTTGAAATGTTCCAATCCCGTCAAATTCAACTCTGGACCTCGAAGCCAGTTCCACTGCATTTTCTTCATTGTTCGCCTCTTATCGGGGACTGATTTAGACCTGGGACACCAGGTTTGTGCAATGAATTATCAGGTGGAACAGAAAAGCATCAGGACCTCGTAGGGGTCAGAGTTGACTACACCTGTTCTAACCCTCTGACTCTATGTATTGGTGACTGTATGGGCTGTACTCTATCATGTCAGTCTACAAGTCTGCAGTCACAAGACGATAAAACCAGCGAGAAAAACTGTGTTTCAGGGAATCCGTTTGACCAAGGCAAAGCACAGAATCAGAATTATTTAGGATGCTATTTAGATCAGTGATTCTGGCAGACTGACTGCAATGTTGTGAAACTCAAACACGCACAACATTATCAAGTGCTGCTCTGATTTCCTGCCTTGGGGCTTTCAAAAAATCTTCCACGGTGCACCCATTGAGTTGCAAAGAGGGCCCTCCCCCATTTGCTGTTTTACCAACTGGGACAGCATGGCTAGCGCTATTGAGGGCTATCTCCATTTTAAAGTGGTACATTTCTGGCATGGATGCCCTCTAGTGTGCCCTCTCCCATCCTATACCCTCTCCTTTAGCCTCTGTCCTGCAATCACCTCGCCCGAAAGACTTCCAATTCTACCATGGAGGTACCACATCTGCAACAGTTTACAGTCTGAACCAATTAAGACCAAAGGTTTTGTGACGTGTGAGTTTGTGATCAACTGTCTCCAAAGCATACAGCCCTATCAGCTGAAGAGGAGCCGCGGATCCAGCTTTAAACACTACAACAATGATGTAATGTCAGTCAAATAGATTTTTATTTTTGTCTATAAAAGTGTTGACGATAATAAAAATAAACAATGCCCATATATGTTGTTTGTTTAGCTGCTTCACGTCAACTAACTGTTCAACTCCAGTCTAGTGACTGACAGACCACATGATGTTGTCAACGTAACCAACAGTCACCTTCTTAGTGTTGTCAGACCATAGTGTCTATTGAACTATGACTCATGCTCTCAAATCCAGTCTATCAGTTAGTGTGGATCACCTGAAGAGTGATGCAGCACTTGTTATAAGCCAACGACTGCAGGTAATTAGGGTAGGATTTACAACTAGGACTAACTAATCCACACACTAGCAGCACAGTCCATCCAGTAGGTAGAAGTAGTAGTGTCACACTCTAGCAGCACAGTCCATCCAGTAGGTAGTGGTGTGTCACACTCTAGCAGCACAGTCCATCCAGTAGGTAGTAGTAGTGTCACACTCTAGCAGCACAGTCCCTCCAGTAGGTAGTAGTAGTGTCACACTCTAGTAACACAGTCCATCCAGTAGGTAGTAGTGTGTCACACTCTAGCAGCACAGTCCATCCAGTAGGTAGTAGTGTCACACTCTAGCAGCACAGTCCATCCAGTAGGTAGTAGTAGTAGTGTCACACTCTAGCAGCACAGTCCATCCAGTAGGTAGTAGTAGTAGTGTCACACTCTAGCAGCACAGTCCATCCAGTAGGTAGTAGTGTCACACTCTAGCAGCACAGTCCATCCAGTAGGAAATAGTAGTGTCACACTCTAGCAGCACAGTCCACCCAGTAGGTAGTAGTAGTAGTGTCACACTCTAGCAGCACAGTCCATCCAGTAGGTAGTAGTAGTGTCACACTATAGCAGCACAGTCCATCCAGTAGGTAGTAGTAGTAGTGTCACACTCTAGTAACACAGTCCATCCAGTAGGTAGTAGTGTCACACTCTAGCAGCACAGTCCATCCAGTAGGTAGAAGTAGTAGTGTCACACTCTAGCAGCACAGTCCATCCAGTAGGTAGTAGTAGTAGTGTCACACTCTAGCAGCACAGTCCATCCAGTAGGTAGTAGTAGTGTCACACTATAGCAGCACAGTCCATCCAGTAGGTAGTAGTAGTAGTGTCACACTCTAGTAACACAGTCCATCCAGTAGGTAGTAGTAGTGTCACACTCTAGCAGCACAGTCCATCCAGTAGGTAGTAGTAGTAGTGTCACACCCTAGTAACACAGTCCATCCAGTAGGTAGTAGTAGTAGTGTCACACTCTAGCAGCACAGTCCATCCAGTAGGTAGTAGTAGTGTCACACTCTAGCAACACAATCCATCCAGTAGGTAGTAGTAGTAGTGTCACACTCTAGCAGCACAGTCCATCCAGTAGGTAGTAGTAGTGTCACACTCTAGCAGCACAGTCCATCCAGTAGGTAGTAGTAGTAGTGTCACACTCTAGCAACACAGTCCATCTAGTAGGTAGTAGTGTCACACTCTAGCAACACAGTCCATCCAGTAGGTAGTAGTGTCACACTCTAGCAACACAGTCCATCCAGTAGGTAGTAGTGTCACACTCTAGCAGCACAGTCCATCCAGTAGGTAGTAGTGTCACACTCTAGCAACACAGTCCATCCAGTAGGTAGTAGTAGTAGTGTCACACCCTAGTAACACAGTCCATCCAGTAGGTAGTAGTAGTGTCACACTCTAGCAACACAGTCCATCCAGTAGGTAGTAGTAGTAGTGTCACACTCTAGCAAAACACAGTCCATCCAGTAGGTAGTAGTAGTAGTGTCACACTCTAGCAACACAGTCCATCCAGTAGGTAGTAGTGTCACACTCTAGCAGCACAGTCCATCCAGTAGGTAGTAGTAGTGTCACACTCTAGCAGCACAGTCCATCCAGCAGGTAGTAGTAGTAGTGTCACACTCTAGCAGCACAGTCCATCCAGTAGGTAGTAGTAGTGTCACACTCTAGCAGCACAGTCCATCCAGTAGGTAGTAGTAGTGTCACACTCTAGCAGCACAGTCCATCCAGTAGGTAGTAGTAGTGTCACACTCTAGCAGCACAGTCCATCCAGTAGGTAGTAGTAGTGTCACACTCTAGCAGCACAGTCCATCCAGTAGGTAGTAGTAGTGTCACACTCTAGCAGCACAGTCCATCCAGTAGGTAGTAGTAGTGTCACACTCTAGTAACACAGTCCATCCAGTAGGTAGTAGTAGTAGTGTCACACTCTAGCAGCACAGTCCACCCAGTAGGTAGTAGTAGTAGTGTCACACTCTAGCAGCACAGTCCACCCAGTAGGTAGTAGTAGTAGTGTCACACTCTAGTAACACAGTCCATCCAGTAGGTAGTAGTAGTGTCACACTCTAGCAGCACAGTCCATCCAGTAGGTAGTAGTAGTGTCGCACTCTAGCATTACAGTCCATCCAGTAGGTAGTAGTAGTGTCACACTCTAGTAAAACAGTCCATCCAGTAGATAGTAGTAGTGTCACACTCTAGCAGCACAGTCCATCCAGTAGGTAGTAGTAGTGTCACATTCTAGCAGCACAGTCCATCCAGTAGGTAGAAGTAGTGTCACACTCTAGCAGCACAGTCCATCCAGTAGGTAGTAGTAGTGTCACACTCTAGCAGCACAGTCCATCCAGTAGGTAGTAGTAGTAGTGTCACACTCTAGCAGCACAGTCCATCCAGTAGGTAGTAGTAGTAGTGTCACACTCTAGCAGCACAGTCCATCCAGTAGGTAGTAGTAGTGTCACACTCTAGCAGCACAGTCCATCCAGTAGGTAGTAGTAGTAGTGTCACACTCTAGCAGCACAGTCCACCCAGTAGGTAGTAGTAGTGTCACACTCTAGCAGCACAGTCCATCCAGTAGGTAGTAGTAGTAGTGTCACACTCTAGCAGCACAGTCCATCCAGTAGGTAGTAGTGTCACACTCTAGCAACACAGTCCATCCAGTAGGTAGTAGTAGTGTCACACTCTAGCAGCACAGTCCATCCAGTAGGTAGTAGTAGTGTCACACTCTAGCAGCACAGTCCATCCAGTAGGTAGTAGTGTCACACTCTAGCAGCACAGTCCATCCAGTAGGTAGTAGTGTCACACTCTAGCAACACAGTCCATCCAGTAGGTAGTAGTAGTGTCACACTCTAGCAGCACAGTCCATCCAGTAGGTAGTAGTAGTGTCACACTCTAGCAACACAGTCCACCCAGTAGGTAGTAGTAGTGTCACACTCTAGCAGCACAGTCCATCCAGTAGGTAGTAGTAGTAGTGTCACACTCTAGCAGCACAGTCCACCCAGTAGGTAGTAGTAGTGTCACACTCTAGCAGCACAGTCCATACAGTAGAAAAATGTCCAATGCATTGATTTAGTGTTGATATTGTGGTGTAGAAATGGCTCTTAGGACTCTTCTACATGTGTTTGTCTCCCCATATCTCTATCCCACTCTGGAGGTATCCTGAAGAGAGATATCTAACCCTTGTTATAAGACATTATAAAGGCTAAAACATGCTTATAACAAGTTACAAAACGTTAGATCTGCAGCAGTGGTGGAAAATTAACCAATTGTCATAAAAGTAAAGATCCCTTCATAGAAATTCACTCAAGTAAAAGTGAAAGTCAACCAGGAAAATCATACTTGAGTAAAAGTCTAAAAGTATTTGGTTCTAAATATACTTAAGTATCAAAAGTAAATGTAATTTCTAAAATATATTTAAGTATCAACAGTAAAAGTATGAATAATTTTCTATTCCTGATATTAAGCAATCAAGTAACAACCTAAATAACAGAATTGTATTTATGGATAGCCAGGGGCACACTCCAACACTCAGACATCATGTGTATTCAGTGAGTCCACCAGATCAAAGGCCATATGTTCTCAAAATGAAACTTCATTGCTGAAATATACGTAAGTATCAAAAGTAACAGTCAATTATTTAACATTCTTTATATTTAGCAAACCAGACAGCACAATTTTCCTGTTCTGTTTTTCAAGAAATAGCCAGGGTCACAGTCCAACTGTCACAACTTCCGCCGAAGTTGGTCCCTCTCCTTGTTTGGGCGGCGTTCGGCGGTCGAAGTCACCGACCTTCTAGCCATCGCTGATCCTCTATTCATTTTCCTTTGGTTTTGTCTTGTCTTCCATCACACCTGGTTCCAATCCCATCAATTACATGTTGTGTATTTACCCCTCTGTTCCCCCTCATGTCCTGGTTGGTGATTGTTTATTGTAAGTGTTTGTGCTCGTCTGTCCTTTTGTGTATTTACCCCTCTGTTCCCCCTCATGTCCTGGTTGGTGATTGTTTATTGTAGTGTTTGTGCACATCTGTCCTGGTGTGTGTTTACCCCTCTGTTCCCCATCATGTCCTGGTTGGTGATTGTTTATTGTAAGTGTTTGTGCTCGTCTGTCCTGGTGTGTATTTACCCCTCTGTTCCCCATCATGTCCTGGTTGGTGATTGTTTATTGTAGTGTTTGTGCACATCTGTCCTGGTGTGTGTTTACCCCTCTGTTCCCCATCATGTCCTGGTTGGTGATTGTTTATTGTAAGTGTTTGTGCTCGTCTGTCCTGGTGTGTATTTACCCCTCTGTTCCCCCTCATGTCCTGGTTGGTGATTGTTTATTGTAGTGTTTGTGCTCGTCTGTCCTGGTGTGTATTTACCCCTCTGTTCCCCCTCATGTCCTGGTTGGTGATTGTTTATTGTAGTGTTTGTGCACATCTGTCCTGGTGTGTATTTACCCCTCTGTTCCCCATCATGTCCTTGTGGGTAATTGTTTATTGTAGTGTTTGTGTTCGTCTGTCCTGGTGTGTATTTACCCCTCTGTTCCCCATCATGTCCTTGTGGGTAATTGTTTATTGTAGTGTTTGTGTTCGTCTGTCCTGGTGTGTATTTACCCCTCTGTTCCCCCTCATGTCCTTGTGGGTAATTGTTTATTGTAGTGTTTGTGTTCGTCTGTCCTGGTGTGTATTTACCCCTCTGTTCCCCCTCATGTCCTTGTGGGTGATTGTTTATTGTAGTGTTTGTGCTCGTCTGTCCTGGTGTGTGTTTAACCCTCTGTTCCCCCTCATGTCCTGGTGTGTGTTTACCCCTCTGTTCCCCCTCATGTCCTGGTGTGTGTTTACCCCTCTGTTCCCCCTCATGTCCTTGTGGGTGATTGTTTATTGTAGTGTTTGTGCTCGTCTGTCCTGGTGTGTATTTACCCCTCTGTTCCCCCTCATGTCCTTGTTGGTGATTGTTTATTGTAAGTGTTTGTGCTCGTTGTCCTGGTGTGTGTTGGGTTATGGACCCATTTATTATATTATTCTGTTTCCCGGTGGGTTTTGTTAATAAACTGCGCCGTTGGAAACACAGTTATTTCTCTCCTGTCTTCTCTGCCACCAGTTCCCCTTCCACCAACAATCAAATATCATTTACAAACGAAGCATGTGTTTAGTGAGTCCTCCAGATCAGAGGCAGTAGAGATGACCAGGGACATTCTCTTGATAAGTGTGTGAGTTGGACCATTTTCCTGTCCTGCTGAGCATTCAAAATGTAACGAGTACTTTTCGGTGTCAGGGAAAATGTAGAAAGTACATTATTTTATTTAGGAATGTAGTGAAGTAAAAGTAAAAGTTGTCAAAAATGTCAATAGTAAAGTACAAATAACCCCAAAAAAACTCCTTAAGTAGTACTTTAAAGTATTTTTACTGAAGTACTTTACACCACTGATCTGCAGGCTTGGTTTAAAGTGTCAGCGGAGGCACATCTGTCCTGCACTTTCTAGAAGCTCACACTAATGAGTCCAGTTGATTGTGTTTTTAAGGAGAGTGGATTTCCAATATATTTAGACAGATTTAACAACTCAGAGGCTTTGTGGTTACTGTCCGCCCTGAGATTGGAAGGTTGGGGGTTTGATTTGATACTCCGCATTAAGGTGATGAATTGCGGATAAGGCCCTGAGACAGACGAGCATCCTGGGGGTTGTACATCAAGCTGCATCAACCTACAGAAACAGGCATCAGGCTGCTGCACTAGGGCCATTCTGGCTCAGAGAAGGCTTACAACCTACAGAAACAGGTAACAGGCTGCTGCACTAGGGCCATTCTGGCTCAGAGAAGGCTTACAACCTACAGAAACAGGTAACAGGCTGCTGCACTAGGGCCATTCTGGCTCAGAGAAGGCTTACAACCTACAGAAACAGGTAACAGGCTGCACTAGGGCCATTCTGGCTCAGAGAAGGCTTACAACCTACAGAAACAGGTAACAGGCTGCTGCACTAGGGCCATTCTGGCTCAGAGAAGGCTTACAACCTACAGAAACAGGTAACAGGCTGCACTAGGGCCATTCTGGCTCAGAGAAGGCTTACAACCTACAGAAACAGGTAACAGGCTGCTGCACTAGGGCCATTCTGGCTCAGAGAAGGCTTACTTCTTTCTCCTTAGACAGATTTGATTTACAGGGGGATATAGATGAGAATGGAAGACACAGTAGAAAAAGGTAGACAGGGATTGAACCCCGGTTCATTTTGTGTTAGGAGTGTTATCATTTGACATGGCTCTGCACCAGTTGATTGTTAATGTAGTTTGAATTGGCTGTACTCTCTTAGAGAAAAAGGTGGAACCTAAAAGGGTTACAGTG
Organism: Oncorhynchus clarkii lewisi; assembly: GCF_045791955.1. Taxonomy (NCBI): domain Eukaryota; kingdom Metazoa; phylum Chordata; class Actinopteri; order Salmoniformes; family Salmonidae; genus Oncorhynchus; species Oncorhynchus clarkii. The sequence goes on along the minus strand of NC_092159.1, from coordinate 58,871,867 downwards.
CCTTGCGAAAGTATTCGGCCCCCTTGAACTTTGCGACCTTTTGCCACATTTCAGGCTTCAAACATAACGATATAAAACTGTATTTTTTTGTGAAGAATCAACAACAAGTGGGACACAATCATGAAGTGGAACGACATTTATTGGATATTTCAAACTTTTTTAACAAATCAAAAACTGAAAAATTGGGCGTGCAAAATTATTCAGCCCCTTTACTTTCAGTGCAGCAAACTCTCTCCAGAAGTTCAGTGAGGATCTCTGAATGATCCAATGTTGACCTAAATGACTAATGATGATAAATACAATCCACCTGTGTGTAATCGAGTCTCCGTAAATGCACCTGCACTGTGATAGTATCAGAGGTCTGTCAAAAGCGCAGAGAGCATCATGAAGAACAAGGAACACACCAGGCAGGTCCAAGATACTGCTGTGAAGAAGTTTAAAGCCGGATTTGGATACAAAAATATTTCCCAAGCTTTAAACATCCCAAGGAGCACTGTGCAAGCGATAATATTGAAATGAAAGGAGTATCAGACCACTGCAAATCTACCAAGACCTGGCCGTCCCTCTAAACTTTCAGCTCATACAAGAAGAAGACTGATCAGAGATGCAGCCAAGAGGCCCATGATCACTCTGGATGAACTGCAGAGATCTACAGCTGAGGTGGGAGACTCTGTCCATAGGACAACAATCAGTCGTATATTGCACAAATCTGGCCTTTATGGAAGAGTGGCAAGAAGAAAGCCATTTCTTAAAGATATCCATAAAAAGTGTTGTTTAAAGTTTGCCACAAGCCACCTGGGAGACACACCAAACGTGGAAGAAGGTGCTCTGGTCAGATTAAACCAAAATTGAACTTTTTGGCAACAATGCAAAACGTTATGTTTGGCGTAAAAGCAACACAGCTCATCACCCTGAACACACCATGCCCACTGTCAAACATGGTGGTGGCCGCATCATGGTTTGGGCCTGCTTTTCTTCAGCAGGGACAGGGAAGATGGTTAAAATTGATGGGAAGATGGATGGAGCCAAATACAGGACCATTCTGGAAGAAAACCTGATGGAGTCTGCAAAAGACCTGAGACTGGGACGGAGATTTGTCTTCCAACAAGACAATGATCCAAAACATAAAGCAAAATCTACAATGGAATGGTTCAAAAATAAACATATCCAGGTGTTAGAATGGCCAAGTCAAAGTCCAGACCTGAATACAATCGAGAATCTGTGGAAAGAACTGAAAACTGCTGTTCACAAATGCTCTCCATCCAACCTCACTGAGCTCGAGCTGTTTTGCAAGGAGGAATGGGAAAAAATGTCAGTCTCTCGATGTGCAAAACTGATAGAGACATACCCCAAGCGACTTACAGCTGTAATCGCAGCAAAAGGTGGCGCTACAAAGTATTAACTTAAGGGGGCTGAATAATTTTGCACGCCCAATTTTTCAGTTTTCGATTTGTTAAAAAAGTTTGAAATATCCAATAAATGTCGTTCCACTTCATGATTGTGTCCCACTTGTTGTTGATTCTTCACAAAAAAATACAGTTTTATATCTTTATGTTTGAAGCCTGAAATGTGGCAAAAGGTCACAAAGTTCAAGGGGGCCGAATACTTTCGCAAGGCACTGTATTTGGCTGTCCCCATAGGACCCTCGAATTCAACTCTGGACCTCAAAGCCCGTTCCACTGCATTTTCTTTATTGTTTCCCTCTAATCAGGGACTGATTTACACCTGGGACAACAGGTGGGTGCAATTAATCACCAGGTAGAACAGAAAACCTGCAGGCTCCGGACCTCAAATACCCCTGCCATAGGATAGGAGAACCCTGTGAAGAACCCATTTTGGTTCCAGGTAGAACCCTTTGAGTTCCACGTAGAACCCTTTACATAGAGCGGTCTACATGGAACCCAAAATAGTTTTATCTGGAACCAAAGGTGGTTCTACCTGGAACCAAAAAGGGTAAAAAAAAAGGGACAGCCGAAGAACCTCTTTGGAATTATTTATTCTAAGAGTGTCCTAGTACATCAAACAAGGCTGTACTGGTACATCTACACTGCTGCGACACAACTGACCACTGTAGGAGCTATTGAAGTTTCTTCATCCATTATGTGTTGACCAACTCAACAGGGACTTGTAGTAACACTTGATCTTAAAGCCTAAAGGGTATAATGCATTGTAAGATCCCCTTACAGTCATCTCATAATAAATAAACTGAATACCTTCCATTTTGAGTCGGTTGACACATAGGAAGACAAAGCGTAATTCTAAGCCTTGTCATAATGCTCATTCATCTTTAAACCATGTCACAAAGCACTATATCTGCAGGCCATATTTTAATTGTTACTGGACTTGCTACTCTTATTTAGTTATTTGGTTGAGGTTTGTCTTTGAGAGTCACACACCATGTCATTCCTTTTTGATCATGGCCCTGAGCTCTACAATCTCCATTTAACAGAATGTTTCTGCAGATTAGGGTTTGGACCACGCTTCTGTGAACATCAAATGGAACACATTTTAACGCTGAAAGTTAATAAAAAATTGTAAGTGAAACATCCTATTGACCTTCTTATTCTTTATGTAGTACTTTAGTATCTATCAATCAAATGTACAGTTGAAGTCGGCAGTTTACATACACCTTAGCCAAATACATTTAAACTCAATTCCTGACATTTAATCCTAGTAAAGATCCCTGTTTTAGGTCAGTTAGGATCAACACTTCATTTTAAGAATGTGAAATGTCAGAATAATACTTTTCGCACCAAAGTACGTTCATCTCTAGGAGACAGAACGCGTCTCCTTCCTGAGCGGTATGACGGCTGCGTGGTCCCATGGTGTTTATAATTGCGTACTATTGTTTGTACAGAGGAATTTGGTACTTTCAGGCGTTTGGAAATTGCTCCCAAGGATGAACCAGACTTGTGGAGGTCTACAATTTTATTTCTGATTTATTTTGATTTTCCCATGATGTCAAGCAAAGAGGCACTGAGTTTGAATGCAGGCCTTGAAATACATCCACAGGTACACCTCCAATTGACTCAAATGATGTCAATTAGCCTATCAGAAGCTTCTAAAGCCATGGCATCATTTTCTGGACCTTTCCAAGCTGTATAAAGGCACAGTCAATTTGTATGTAAACTTCTGACCACTGGAATTGTGATACAGTGAATTATAAGTGAAATAATCTGTCTGTAAACAATTGTTGGAAAAATTACCTGTGTCATGCACAAAGTAGATGACCTAACCGACTTGCCAAAACTATAGTTTGTTAACAAGTAATTTGTGGAGTTGTTGAAAACTAATTTTAAGCCTAAGTGTATGTAAACTTCCGACTTCAACTGTATGTATAAAGCCCTTTTTACATCAGCAGATGTCACAAAGTGCTTATACAGAAACCCAGCCTAAACCCCACATCTGGGTGGTAGCCTGACTAGGAAACTTGTTGTCGGCTCCCCAATCTAGTGCATAGGCTTTTGCTCAGTGGGCTATTGCCTTGATATGCACAAGAGCCTCATGCAACCCAGGGATCACTCGATGTCGATTGGGGACATGAGGACATGAGAGGGTGCTGAATACAATTGAATCCAATACAATAATTGTGTACCCAGCTTGTTATAGAAGTAGCCTACTACTAATACATCATTCCCCCATTCCAGGTAACCTGATTGATTTATTGACTGGCCATTCTAAGAAATGGTCACAATATTATTAAAAGGTTCCGAAATGTAGCTCGTCATCCATTGAGTGTTTGGTGTAACGGATCAGCTGTTCCAAAACAGGTCCGCCACTGAAATGAAACATTTATTAGCAGTGCCACTGCGCATGAAAAACGTTCTAAGAGATTTGAGTAGGACTGGGCTGCAGCGTGGTAGCCAGTGCTACAAGTATCCTCTCCGTTAGGTGTAACCCATTGCTTCAATTGAGTACATATTAAGCTAATAGTTTACTATATTTCATTTGAGCAAGTAGTACTGCACCTTCCATTATTCTATTGGGTTTCCCATTGACAGTCCCGCCTTCTGATTGACAGCTCTCAGATGAGAACCTTCTGTTCAACCTGCTTGAGAAAGAGAAAATAAGTGCGTTTTGAGTCCTCATCACCATCTGGAAAGAAAGTTTCCATTTTGAGTTTGAAGCTAGAAAAGTGTCTCAAAATAAAGTGTTTATCTATGGTGATATATCTTCATATTGCTACTAAAGCCGGCTATTTTCTATAAAATATATTCCTGGTGTCCTGCTCATTTACCTTATAGGACCTAATGTTTACTCTCACTACTCCTACGAACTAGCGTTGGTGTACTTACCCAGGAGTGAGGAGTGGGTTACATAAGGACCCTCTCAGTAGTGTCTAATTATACATCGGTCGGCTACTCTCTCTCCCGTTATTTACTATTTCAAAGCGCAGTTGTCTTTTATTATTCGTTCCATTATATTCGACAATATCAAAACAGAACCCTCTTGACCAGATGTTGCCGAGAATAATTTGACAAGTCAGCACTAGACGGCGGGGAGAAGAATAAAGACCATGTTGGAGAGCTTTGCGCATTTCTCCATCTCGGGTGCCCGGTCCAGAACGTTATGTGATACGGATTTCTTTATGACCATGACGTTTATTTGAATTGCTCACGGTTTTGTTTTTAACGAAGTTTAATTGACAATGAAGTACGGAATGGTTGTTATCACGGCTGGCTTTTCAGGTTTACTCAGCTTCAGCTTTCTTGCAGTGGCAATTGGCAGCGACTATTGGTACATCATCGATGTGAACAAGGCGAACCAGTCGGACTTGGAGGACCTGAGTTCGCATTCCGGTCTCTGGAGGATCCGTGAAGGTATGTCCACGTATTTTTTTTTTTAAGCACCCCAAATTAAATGCCATAGCCTAGCACACTTTGATATTGCGGTTCAATATTGCGCTGTGTTTTTTGGTAGCTTGTCGTATAACTTGAAATACATATGCCAAATTTAAACAACGGAGTCTACCTGTTTCACCACCCATGTCAGCCTGCTTCCACGACCCACTGGCCACAGACGTCCGTTCAACGTCTAATTGTAATGTATATTTGGTTGAGTTGTCAACTAACGTGAATTAAACGTGACATCAACCAAAAATGTCCTTTAGGTTAAAAGTTGGATGGAAAAAAACAAGACATTCCCATAAATGAATTACTTTTTGCAAATCCAATCACTTTTCAATGTTTATTCAACCTCATCACATTTTTGTTTTCCTCGCTTTATTTTAGATTACATTTATTTAAATTCAACATCAAAAACTGAATCGAGTTTCACTTTCAAAATGCTACCCCATTCAGAATGGACCCAATGCTGGTCCATAGCCATCTCTGTTGTATGCCAGCTAATCTCTTCCCCACCCGAGACGCGTTTGCATACACAGGACATTGTAATAAACAGGTGCACTTTAGAAGCATTTTTTCCACATCTGTTTTATTGTGCTCCTGTTCATTTACATTTTGCATATACATTATTATGAATAATATTATTATGATTGCTATTAATATTATCATTATTATTGTTGTTATTTTTCGTGTTATTATTATTATTATCACTATTGTTATTATTATTAATCTGATTGTTATTGTTATTATTATTAATAATATTAATTGTATTATTATTATTCACATAGCTCACCTGTATCTTTCCGGCTGTTTTTTCAACTGCATCTCAGTCAGCCTAGAGCATATTTCCTGTTCCAGACAGTGGTGTGCGTCCCAAATCACACCCTATTCCCATAAAGCTCTGGTCAAAAGTAGTGCACTACATAGTAAATAAGGTGCTATTTGGGATGCAAACATAGGGGAGTGACATTACGTAGGGAGCGCCTGCAGTGTCTGTTAGTGTATCAAGTCAAGTGCTACACCACAATACTGCAGTACAGTGTGTCAACAGTATAAATCATTGCTATAGATTTGTTGATTCATGGCCTGTAAAGAGTTCTGTCGGAGAGCTCAGAGGTGAAGCAGCTGTCGATGTTAGGCACACACTTAGTAATCGGATATTAGCAACCATATAGGTGTAAACACAGCCATAGGTGCGTTGTGTCATAGGCCTACCTTTTGACTGGTACTTTAACATTGTCATGTATGTCTACCAGTCTGAGCGGTCCAACATATTATGCAATATCTGCCATTTAGCAGAAGCTTTTATCCAAAGCGACATACAGTCATGCATGCCATTTTACGTATCGTCTACCGGTCTGAAAGGTCAGCACATATCTTCTGTTTGCTCTTTTTACAGGGAAAAATGGCACCTCTTGGCCAATCCAGTCCTTCTTTGTGGATACCTCCAACAAAACTGACATAGAGAAGCACCTTATCAGTGAGTATGTGGCCTCCGACGCCTTCGACATGATGACTGTATTTGGGTCCCAAATGGCACCCTATTCCCTACATAGTGCATAACGTTTAACCTATGAGCCCTGGTAAAAAGTAGCAGTGGTGGAAAAAGTAATCAAGTGTCATACTTGAGTAAAAGTAAAGATACCTTAATAGAACATAATTCAAGTAAAAGTTAAAGTATGAATTATAAAAAAAATCCTTGTTTTAAGCAAACCAGACGGCACCATTTTCTTGTTATTTTTTAATTTTAAGACAATCCAGGGGCACACACCAACACTCAGACATCATTTACAGATAGCCAGGGGCACACACCAACACTCAGACATCATTTACAGATAGCCAGGGGCACACACCAACACTCAGACATCATTTACAGATAGCCAGGGGCACACACCAACACTCAGACATCATTTACATATAGCCAGGGGCACACACCAACACTCAGACATCATTTACAGATAGCCAGGGGCACACACCAACACTCAGACATCATTTACATATAGCCAGGGGCACACTCCAACACTCAGACTGTAACGGTTTTCTTGATGAGAAGGAGAGTCGGACCAAAATGCGGCGTGTAGATTGCGATCCATGTTTATTGTGACTATAGCAACACGTATCTAAATACAAACAGTGCAAAATAATAAACGTAATGAAAACCGAAACAGCCTAAACTGGTGCAAACTAACACTAAGGACAATCACCCACAAACACACAGTGAAACCCAGGCTACCTAAATATGGTTCCCAATCAGAGACAATGACTAACACCTGCCTCTGATTGAGAACCATATCAGGCCAGACATAGAAATAGACAAACAAGACATCCAACATAGAATGCCCACCCAGTTCACGTCCTGACCAACACTAAAACAAGGAAAACACACACGAACGATGGTCAGAACGTGACAGTACCCCCCCTCCAAGGTGCGGACTCCGGACGCACAACTTAAACCTATGGGGGAGGGTGTGGGTGGGCATCTGTCCGCGGTGGCGGCTCTGGCGCTGGACGTGGACCCCACTCCATAACAGTTTTAGTCCACCTCCTTAGCGTCCCTAGATAGGTTACCCTCCTTAAAGACCGCTCGGGACAGAGGGGCAGCTCGGGACAGAGGTAGCTCGGGACTGATGGGTAGCTCAGCACTGAGAGGAAGCTCAGCACTGAGAGGAAGCTCAGGCAGGTGGTTGGATCCGGCAGATCCTGGCTGGCTGGCGGTTCTGGAAGATCCTGGCTGACTGGCGGATCCGGAAGAGTCTGGTCGACTGGCGGATCCGGAAGAGTCTGGTCGACTGGCGGATCCGGAAGAGTCTGGTCGACTGGCGGATCCGGAAGAGTCTGGTCGACTGGCGGATCCGGAAGAGTCTGGTCGACTGGCGGATCCGGAAGAGTCTGGTCGACTGGCGGATCCGGAAGAGTCTGGTCGACTGGCGGATCCGGAAGAGTCTGGTCGACTGGCGGATCCGGAAGAGTCTGGTCGACTGGCGGATCCGGAAGAGTCTGGTCGACTGGCGGATCCGGAAGAGTCTGGTCGACTGGCGGATCCGGAAGAGTCTGGTCGACTGGCGGATCCGGAAGAGTCTGGTCGACTGGCGGATCCGGAAGAGTCTGGTCGACTGGCGGATCCGGAAGAGTCTGGTCGACTGGCGGATCCGGAAGAGTCTGGTCGACTGGCGGATCCGGAAGAGTCTGGTCGACTGGCGGATCCGGAAGAGTCTGGTCGACTGGCGGATCCGGAAGAGTCTGGTCGACTGGCGGATCCGGAAGAGTCTGGTCGACTGGCGGATCCGGAAGAGTCTGGTCGACTGGCAGATCCGGAAGAGTCTGGTCGACTGGCAGATCCGGAAGAGTCTGGTCGACTGGCAGATCCGGAAGAGTCTGGTCGACTGGCAGATCCGGAAGAGTCTGGTCGACTGGCAGATCTGGAAGAGTCTGGTCGACTGGCAGATCTGGAAGAGTCTGGTCGACTGGCAGATCTGGAAGAGTCTGGTCGACTGGCTGCTCTGGCTGCTCCATGCTGACTGGCTGCTCCATGATGACTGGCAGCTCTGGCAGCTCCATGCAGACTGGCTGCTCCATGCTGACTGGCAGCTCTGGCTGCTCCATGCTGACTGGCTGCTCCATGCTGACTGGCTGCTCCATGCTGACTGGCGGCCCTGGCTGCTCCATGCTGACTGGCGGCCCTGGCTGCTCCATGCTGACTGGCGGCCCTGGTTGCTACATGCTGACTGGCGGCCCTGGCTGCTCCATGCTGACTGGCGGCCCTGGCTGCTCCATGCTGACTGGCGGCCCTGGCTGCTCCATGCTGACTGGCGGCCCTGGCTGCTCCATGCTGACTGGCGGCCCTGGCTGCTCCATGCTGACTGGCAGCTCTGGCGGCTCCTTGCAGACTGGCAGCTCTGGCGGCTCCTTGCAGACTGGCAGCTCTGGCGGCTCCTTGCAGACTGGCAGCTCTGGCGGCTCCTTGCAGACTGGCAGCTCTGGCGGCTCCTTGCAGACTGGCAGCTCTGGCGGCATCCTGCAGAAAGGCAGCTCTGGCGGCTCCTTGCAGACTGGCAGCTCCTTGCAGACTGGCAGCTCTATGCAGACTGGCAGCTCCTTGCAGACTGGCAGCTCCCTGCAGACTGGCAGCTCCCTGCAGACTGGCAGCTCCTTGCAGACTGGCAGCTCCATGCAGACTGGCAGCTCCATGCAGACTGGCAGCTCCATGCAGACTGGCAGTTCTGAACAGGCGGGAGACTCCGGCAGCGCTGTAGAGAAGGAAGGCTCTAACAGCGCTAAACAGGCGGGAGACTCCGACAGCGCTGGAGAGGAGGAAGGCTCTGGCAGCGCTGGACAGGCGAGGCGCACTGTAGGCCTGATGCGTGGTGCTGGCACTGGTGGTACTGGGCCGAGGACACGCACAGGAAGCCTGGTGCGGGGAGCTGCTACCGGAGGGCTGGGGTGTGGAGGTGGTACTGGAAAAACCGGACCGTGCAGGCGCACTGGAGCTCTTGAGCACCGAGCCTGCCCAACCTTACCTGGTTGAATGCTCACGGTCGCCCTGCCAGTGCGGCGAGGTGGAATAGCCCGCACTGGGCTATGCAGGCGAACCGGAGACACCGAGCGCAAGGCTGGTGCCATGTAAGCCGGCCCAAGGAGACGCACTGGGGACCAGCTGCGTAGAGCCGGCTTCATGGCATTAGGCTCGACGCTCAATCTAGCCCGGCCGACACGCGGAGCTGGAATATACCGCACCGGGCTATGCACCCGCACTGGAGACACAGTGCGCACCCCTGCATAACACGGTGCCTGTCCGGTCTCTCTAGCCCCCCGGTAAGCACAGGGAGTCTGCCCAGGTCTCCTACCTGACGTAGCCATACTCCCTGTTAGCCCCCCCCCCCAAGAAATTTTTGGGGCTGCCTCTCAGGCTTCCATCCGCTACGTCGTGCTGCCTCCTCATATCTGCGCCTCTCAGCTTTCGCCGCCTCCAGTTCTTCTTTGGGGCGGCGATATTCTCCTGGCTGAGCCCAGGGTCCTCTTCCTTCTAATTCGTCCTCCCATGTCCATACCTCCTCTTTGGGCTGCTCCTGTTGCCTCTTCTCCTGCTGCACCTTTGGGCGGCTACACTCCCCTGGTTTAGCCCAGGGTCCTCTCCCGTCGAGGATTTCCTCCCATGTCCAGAAATCCTTATTGCGCGTCTCCTCGCGCTGCTCCTGCCTGTTGACACGCTGCTTGGTCCTTTTGTGGTGGGTGATTCTGTAACGGTTTTCTTGATGAGAAGGAGAGTCGGACCAAAATGCGGCGTGTAGATTGCGATCCATGTTTATTGTGACTATAGCAACACGAATCTAAATACAAACAGTGCAAAATAATAAACGTAATGAAAACCGAAACAGCCTAAACTGGTGCAAACTAACACTAAGGACAATCACCCACAAACACACAGTGAAACCCAGGCTACCTAAATATGGTTCCCAATGAGAGACAATGACTAACACCTGCCTCTGATTGAGAACCATATCAGGCCAGACATAGAAATAGACAAACAAGACATCCAACATAGAATGCCCACCCAGTTCACGTCCTGACCAACACTAAAACAAGGAAAACACACACGAACGATGGTCAGAACGTGACACAGACATCATTTACAGATAGCCAGGGGCACACTCCAACACTCAGACATCATTTACAGATAGCCAGGGGCACACTCCAACACTCAGACATCATTTACAGATAGCCAGGGGCACACTCCAACACTCAGACATCATTTACAGATAGCCAGGGGCACACTCCAACACTCAGACATAATTTACAGATAGCCAGGGGCACACTCCAACACTCAGACATCATTTACAGATAGCCAGGGGCACACTCCAACACTCAGACATCATTTACAGATAGCCAGGGGCACACACCAACACTCAGACATCATTTACATATAGCCAGGGGCACACTCCAACACTCAGACATCATTTACAAATAAAGCATGTGTGTTTAGTGAGTCTGTCAGATCAGAGGCAGTAGGGATGACTCTTGATAAGTGTGGGAATTTGGCCATTTTGCTGTCCTGCTAAGTATTCCAAATGTAACGAGTACTTTTGGTTGTCTGGGAAAAAGCATGGAGTAAAAAGTACATTCTTTTCTTTTGGAATGTAGTGGAGTAAAAGTAAAAGTAGTCAAAAATATAAATAGTAAAGTACAGATACCCCCCAAAAACTACTTAAGTAGTAATTAAAGTATTTGTACTCCAGTTCTTTACACCATTTAGGGCACAGCTGTAGTTAGTTCTAGCTCTGTCACACCCACACAAAACAGCACAGGTTGTTGAGTCTGTACGATGGGCTCAATGTTTACAAAGTGAATCAACATTATTGCACTCCACTTTAACAATACAATATAGACCCCATAAAATTATAAGGTTCATTACTAAGCACGTACAGTTGAAGTTGGAAGTTTACATACACCTTAGTCAAATACATTTAAACTCAGTTTTTCACAATTCCTGACATTTAATCCTAGTACAAATTTTACATACACTCAATTTGTATTTGATAGCATTGCCTTTAAATGGTTTAACTTGGGTCAAACGTTTCGGGTAGCCTTCCACAAGCTTCCCACAATAAGTTGGGTGAATTTTGGCCCATTCTTCCTGACAGAGCTGGTGAAACTGAGTCAGGTTTGTAGGCCTACTTGTTCGCACATGCTTTTTCAATTCTGCCCACAAATGTTCTATGGGATTGAGGCCAGGGCTTTGTGATGGCCACTCCAATACCTTGACTTTGTTGTCCTTAAGCCATTTTGCCATAACTTTGGAAGTATGCTTGGGGTCATTGTCCATTTGGAAGACCCATTTGCGACCAAGCTTGAACTCAAAACTGATGTCTTGAGATGTTGCTTCAATATATCCACATTGTTTTCCTACCTCATGATGCCATCTATTTTGTGAAGTGCACCAGTCCCTCCTGCAGCAAAGCACCCCCAAAACATGATGCTGCCACCCCCGTGCTTCACGGTTGGGATGGTGTTCTTTGGCTTGCAAGCATCCCCATTTTTCCTCCAAACATAACGATGGTCATTATGGCCAAACAGTTCTATTATTGTTTCATCAGACCAGAGGACAGTTCTCCAAAAAGTATGATCATTGTTCCCATGAGCAATTGCAAATCGTAGTCTGGCTTTTTCATGGAGGTTTTGGAGCAGTGGCTTCTTTTTTTGCTGAGCAGCCTTTCAGGTTATGGTGATACAGGACTCGTTTTTACTGTGGATATAGATACTTTTGTACCTGTTTCCTCCAGCATCTTCACAAGGTCCTTTGCTGTTGTTCTGGGATTGATTTGCACTTTTCTCAACAAAGTATGTTCATCTCTAGGAGACAGAACGCGCCTCCTTCCTGAGCGGTATCACGGCTGCGTGGTTCCATGGTGTTTATACTTGTGTACTATTGTTTGTACAGATTAACGTGGTACCTTCATGTGTTTGGAAATTGCTCCTAAGGATGAACCAGACTTGTGAAGGTCTACAATTTTTTTTCTGGGTCTTGGCTGATTTCTTTTGATTTTCCCATGATGTCAAGTAAAGAGACACTGAGTTTGAAGGTAGGCCTTGAAATATATCCACAGATACACCTCCAGTTGACTCAAATGATGTCAATTTGTCTATCAGAAGCTTCTAAAGACATGGCATCATTTTCTGGAATTTTCCAAGATGTTTAAAGGCTCAGTACACTTAGTGTATGTAAACTTCTGACCCACTGGAATTGTGATACAGTGAATTATAAGTGAAATAATGTAAACAATTGTTAGAAAAATTATTTGTGTCATACACAAAGTAGATGTCCTAACCGACTTGCCAAAACTATAGTTTGTTAACAAGAAATTTGTGGAGTTGTTGAAAAACAAGTTTTAATGACTCCAACCTAAGTGTATGTAAACTTTCGACTTCAACTGTAGTTGGGCTTTTGTTGGCCTATAGTGGATACTTGACTTAAGGACAAGTAGCATTTCAGGACGACGGTGGTAAAACAGACCAAGCTGACAAACAAAGGGTTCATTTTTTGTTGTTGATCTTTTGGATATACAGTGTATTCGGAAAGTATTCAGACCCCTTGACTTTTTCCACATTTTGTTACGTTACAGACTTATTCTAAAATGTATTACATTGTTTTTTCCCTCATCAATCTACACACAATACCCCATAAAGACTAATATTTTATTTATTTTTTTTGAAATTTATAAACTTTTGACCTCTGTCATTGCCAACAAAGGGTATATAACAAAGTATTGAGATAAACTTTTGTTATTGACCAAATACTTATTTTCCACCATAATTTGTGATTTTCTGGATTTTTTTTCTCATGTTGTATGTCATAGTTGAAGTGTACCTATGATGAAAATTACAGGCCTCTCTCATCTTTTTAAGTGGGAGAACTTGCACAATTGGTGGCTGACTAAATACTTTTTTGCCCCACTGTATGTAAATAATAGATTTGCAAACATTTCTGAAAACCTGTTTTCTCTTTGTCATTATGGGGTATTGTGTGTAGATTGATGATGGGAAACAAATAATTTAATCCATCTTAAAATAAGAATGTAACGCAACAAAATGTGGAAAAAGTCAAGGGGTCTGAATGCCCCCCACACACACCCTCAAGCACACAGTGATGTTTCTAGGCATAAGCGAGATAAGTGGCAACTAGGGGGCCCACAACCCGATTTAGTAAGTCAGCCGGGGTCTCAACATAATGTTGAGAGTTAGAATAGTATAATACAATTTTGAAGTTTGTTAGTGCATCTGCAGTTTTCCTCGTTATGTCAATCATTGACAGTCACTTAATTAGCCCATGCGAAATAACATTTATCTATGCAAAATGTGTAGAATTGCAAGACATTAACTTCAAAGCTGCAAATCATTCTCTCGGCCACCAAGAGGGCCCCCCATTACCTTTTTTTGCCCGTGAGGTGGGGGGGCATTACCTTGAGGTGGGGAGCATTACCTTGAGGTGGGGGGGCATTACCGTGAGGTGGGGGGGGGGCATTACCGTGAAGTGGAGGACATTACCTTGAGGTGGGGGGGACATTACCGTGAGGTGGGGAGGCATTACCGTGAGGTGGTGGGTCCCCCCAACCAAATATCGCTTATGGTCCCCGAAACGCTAGAAACGGACCTGCTCACACACACACACACCATGCAGAAATGTTTTTGTGAGAGGACAATGTACAGTGTATTTCTCCAGCTCACAGTAACCCTGCTTTGCATTCTGGGTCTCCCTGCAGACTCCCACAAGGTCATAGTCACCCTGCTGCCTCTCAGTCTGTTGCTGGTGGTGTTGGGAGGGATCTGTGGTCTGGTCAGCTCTCTGGCCAGGAATCCCAGCCTGCTGGCCGGCTCCGCATCCTACTTCCTCTTCTGCAGTAAGTGACTTTCTGGAGCATCCCCTGGTGTTCAGGCCTGGGTTGTGTTCATTAGGCACTAATTGGAAGAGAACGGACTGAAACGGGGACTACGTGGACTTGTCCAATGAGAAACACTCTTATTTTATTTTTTTAATAGATTTTTAAAAATTATGTTGTGTGCCCTTATGAACACAACCCTGGTTTTCAGACAAGGGTTAAAATAGTATTTGTGTTTGCTTGAGCTTTCCCAGCACAATGGATACAATAGAATAGTCCAAAAGTGCAAACTCTGCCCACCTGGCACTCAAGGTGAACCTTTTGAAAGAAAACAATATGAACCCTTGTTTTCATGTTGTTCTGGAGCTTGTGGCAGTGAAATGGTTATTTTAGATTGATTCTATGTTGTACTGATATGAATGTCTTGTTCAACTGCTTTAGGCTGAAATTGTACAGTGCATGATGCTGAAAGGTTATAGACCAGTGGGCATTTTCTAGCTGTCAGTGTGTGTGGATGTGTGGGAGGATTTGAGTACACACATTCTCATACTGTTGTCTTTATTCAATTGAAGGATGCGTTCAGCTTTAAAATCAACTCAGTTTTCTCTCTGAAACAGGGTTAAATAACCTCATTCAAGGATTTTTAGAGATGACAGCAAATATGTCTTGAAAGGTTGAGATATTGCACTGAATACTTTCAGGTTTAATGCAGGGGCTTCTCGGGGCTGAATGCAGGGGCTTCTCGGGGATGAATGCAGGGGCTTCTCGGGGCTGAATGCAGGGGCTTCTCGGGGATGAATGCAGGGGCTTCTCGGGGATGAATGCAGGGGCTTCTCGGGGATAAAATGCAGGGGCTTCTCGGGGATGAATGCAGGGGCTTCTCGGGGATGAATGCAGGGGCTTCTCGGGGATGAATGCAGGGGCTTCTCGGGGCTGAAGCCCAAGCCCGTAGATCCAGCCACAGGAGTGTAAAATACACCAGAGAGCATCATTTAGCCACAGAAGATGAATAGCCACCCCCCCTTAAAAAAACAACAACTGTGGATTAAAGAGCGACTGCCTCTTAAAAGACAACTAATCCTTTTGAGGCATCAATATGAGTCAGAAACAATTATTCTAGTGTCATAATTGACTACAAAGTGTAAATAGAATAGTTTTGGTCGTAAAGTCAGTTTTGACTACAACAGAGTTTGTAACATCTGTGCATCACACTGGGTAAATGAAGGTTGGGTTTTGATTTGACAATGTCCATTTGCCCATTAACATGGGGTGAATAGCTGTGGAGATTGCTCTCTATCCAAGAGCATTGACAGTGAGACAGGCCTGCCCAGAAGCTCCGACTTTTTACACAAGATATCACGTTGTGCATTTTATTACTTGAGAAATACTGCACCAAATACCTTAGTTAGATGTTAAATTGTGCAACTACAACATCCTTGGCCAAAACGTCAACGTTTATTACAGATTTCTTGAGTTATTTTAGATTCATTCTTGGGACTTTGAGGAAGGGAAATAGGCTTCCACGTCTACAGTGTCTCATGGGGAACAGACATCAATAACCAAATGTGAAATCGGCCAGAAAACTGAAATCTTGTTTATCGAATGAGCAACAAAAAAACATGTACCAATCTGCGTGTTCAGTGGTTCTTTAAGTTTTATCACAAACACATACAGGTATCTGCTAAAATAAGGAAACACCAACATAAAGTGTCTTAATAGGGTGTTGGGCACTACATGCTCCCAAAAGAGTTTCAATGCGCCTTGGCACAGATTCTACAAGTGGACCTAAACCAGCACCCCAGGGGCACTGCAGCAAGACACTGAACCCCTAACCTGCCCCAGGGGCACTGCAGCAAGACACTGGACCCCTAAACTGCCCCAGGGGCACTGCAGCAAGACGCTGAACCCCTAACCTGCCCCAGGGGCACTGCAGCAAGACACCGAAATACTAACCTACCCCAGGGGCTCTGCAGCAAGACACTGAACCCCTAACCTGCCCTAGGGGCACTGTAGCAAGACACTGAACCCCTAACCTACCCCAGGGGCTCTGCAGCAAGACACCAAACCCCTAACCTACCCCAGGGGCTCTGCAGCAAGACACTGAACCCCTAACCTGCCCTAGGGGCACTGTAGCAAGACACTGAACCCCTAACCTACCCCAGGGGCTCTGCAGCAAGACACTGAACCCCTAACCTGCCCCAGGGGCACTGCAGCAAGACACTGGACCCCTAACCCGCCCCAGGGGCACTGTAGCAAGACACTGAACCCCTAACCTGCCCCAGGGGCACTGCAGCAAGACACTGAACCCCTAACCTGCTCCAGGGGCACTGCAGCAAGACACTAAACCCCTAACCTGCCCCAGGGGAAACACAGCAAGACACTGAACCCCTAACCTGCCCCAGGGGCACTGCAGCAAGACACTGAACCCCTAACCTGCCCCAGGGGCACTGCAGCAAGACACTGAACCCCTAACCTACCCCAGGTTCACTGCAGCAAGACACTGAACCCCTAACCTGCCCCAGGGGCACTGCAGCAAGACACTGAACCCCTAACCTGCTCCAGGGGCACTGCAGCAAGACACTGAACCCCTAACCTGCCCCAGGGGAAACACAGCAAGACACTGAACCCCTAACCTGCTCCAGGGGCACTGCAGCAAGACACTGAACCCCTAACCTGCCCCAGGGGCACTGCAGCAAGACACTGAACCCCTAACCTACCCCAGGGGCAATGTAGCAAGACACTGAACCCCTAACCTACCCCAGGTTCACTGCAGCAAGACACTGAACCCCTAACCTGCCCCAGGGGCACTGCAGCAAGACACTGGACCCCTAAACTGCCCCAGGGGCACTGCAGCAAGACGCTGAACCCCTAACCTGCCCCAGGGGCACTGCAGCAAGACACCGAACTCCTAACCTACCCCAGGGGCTCTGCAGCAAGACACTGAACCCCTAACCTGCCCTAGGGGCACTGTAGCAAGACACTGAACCCCTAACCTACCCCAGGGGCTCTGCAGCAAGACACCGAACCCCTAACCTACCCCAGGGGCTCTGCAGCAAGACACTGAACCCCTAACCTGCCCTAGGGGCACTGTAGCAAGACACTGAACCCCTAACCTACCCCAGGGGCTCTGCAGCAAGACACTGAACCCCTAACCTGCCCCAGGGGCACTGCAGCAAGACACTGGACCCCTAACCCGCCCCAGGGGCACTGTAGCAAGACACTGAACCCCTAACCTGCCCCAGGGGCACTGCAGCAAGACACTGAACCCCTAACCTGCTCCAGGGGCACTGCAGCAAGACACTGAACCCCTAACCTGCCCCAGGGGAAACACAGCAAGACACTGAACCCCTAACCTGCCCCAGGGGCACTGCAGCAAGACACTGAACCCCTAACCTGCCCCAGGGGCACTGCAGCAAGACACTGAACCCCTAACCTACCCCAGGTTCACTGCAGCAAGACACTGAACCCCTAACCTGCCCCAGGGGCACTGCAGCAAGACACTGAACCCGTAACCTGCTCCAGGGGCACTGCAGCAAGACACTGAACCCCTAACCTGCCCCAGGGGAAACACA
Source organism: Oncorhynchus clarkii lewisi (assembly GCF_045791955.1). Lineage (NCBI taxonomy): Eukaryota > Metazoa > Chordata > Actinopteri > Salmoniformes > Salmonidae > Oncorhynchus > Oncorhynchus clarkii. The sequence goes on along the minus strand of NC_092159.1, from coordinate 58,854,080 downwards.
GCAAGACACTGAACCCCTAACCTGCTCCAGGGGCACTGCAGCAAGACACTGAACCCCTAACCTGCCCCAGGGGCACTGCAGCAAGACACTGAACCCCTAACCTACCCCAGGGGCTCTGCAGCAAGACACTGAACCCCTAACCTGACCCAGGGGCACTGCAGCAAGACACTGGACCCCTAACCCGCCCCAGGGGCACTGTAGCAAGACACTGAACCCCTAACCTGCCCCAGGGGCACTGCAGCAAGACACTGAACCCCTAACCTGCTCCAGGGGCACTGCAGCAAGACACTGAACCCCTAACCTGACCCAGGGGAAACACAGCAAGACACTGAACCACTAACCTGCCCCAGGGGCACTGCAGCAAGACACTGAACCCCTAACCTGTCCCAGGGGCACTGTAGCAAGACACAACCCCTAACCTAACCCAGGTTCACTGCAGCAAGACACTGAAGCCCTAACCTGCCCCAGGGGCACTGCAGCAAGACACTGAACCCCTAACCTGCTCCAGGGGCACTGCTGCAAGACACTGAACCCCTAACCTGCCCCAGGGGCACTGCAGCAAGACACAACCCCTAACCTACCCCAGGTTCACTGCAGCAAGACACTGAACCCCTAACCTGCCCCAGGGGCACTGCAGCAAGACACTGAACCCCTAACCTGCCCCAGGGGAAACACAGCAAGACACTGAACCCCTAACCTGCTCCAGGGGCACTGCAGCAAGACACTGAACCCATAACCTGCCCCAGGGGAAACACAGCAAGACACTGAACCCCTATCCTGCCGCAGTGGCACTGCAGCAAGACACTGAACCCCTAACCTGCCCCAGGGGCACTGCAGCAAGACACTGAACCCCTAACCTACCCCAGGTTCACTGCAGCAAGACACTGAACCCCTAACCTGCCCCAGGGGCACTGCAGCAAGACACTGAACCCCTAACCTACCCCAAGGGCTCTGCAGCAAGACACTGAACCCCTAACCTGCCCATGGGGCAATATAGCAAGACACTGAACCCCTAACCTACCCCAGGGGCTCTGCAGCAAGACACTGAACCCCTAACCTGCCCCAGGGGCACTGCAGCAAGACACTGGACCCCTAACCTGCCCCAGGGGCACTGCAGCAAGACACTGAACCCCTAACCTGCCCCAGGGGAAACACAGCAAGACACTGAACCCCTAACCTGCTCCAGGGGCACTGCAGCAAGACACTGAACCCCTAACCTGCCCCAGAGGAAACACAGCAAGACACTGAACCCCTAACCTGCCCCAGGGGCACTGCAGCAAGACACTGAACCCCTAACCTGCCCCAGGGGCACTGCAGCAAGACACTGAACCCCTAACCTACCCCAGGTTCACTGCAGCAAGACACTGAACCCCTTACCTGCCCCAGGGGCACTGCAGCAAGACACTAAACCCCTAACCTACCTCAAGGGCTCTGCAGCAAGACACTGAACCCCTAACCTGCCCCAGGGGCAATGTAGCAAGACACTGAACCCCTAACCTACCCCAGGGGCTCTGCAGCAAGACACTGAACCCCTAACCTGCCCCAGGGGCACTGCAGCAAGACACTGGACCCCTAACCCGCCCCAGGGGCACTGTAGCAAGACACTGGACACCTAACCTGCCCCAGGGGCACGGCAGTAAGACACTGAACCCCTAACCTGCTCCAGGGGCACTGCAGCAAGACACTGAACCCCTAACCTGCCCCAGGGGAAACACAGCAAGACACTGAACACCTAACCTGCCCCAGGGGCACTGCAGCAAGACACTGAACCCCTAACCTGCCCCAGGGGCACTGCAGCAAGACACTGAACCCCTAACCTGCCCCAGGGGCACTGCAGCAAGACACTGAACTCCTAACCTGCTCCAGGGGCACTACAGCAAGACACTGAACCCCTAACTTACCCCAGGGGAAACACAGCAAGACACTGAACCCCTAACCGGCCCTAGGGGCTCTGCAGCAAGACACTGAACCCCTAACCTGCCCCAGGGGAACTGTAGCAAGACACTGAACCTCTAACCAACCCCAGGGGCTCTGCAGCAAGACACGGAACCCCTAACCTGCCCCAGGGGCACTGCAGCAATACACTGGACCCCTAACCTGCCCCAGGGGCACTGTAGCAAGACACTGAACCCCTAACCTGCCCCAGGGGCACTGCAGCAAGACACTGGACCCCTAACCTGCCCCAGGAAAACTGCAGCAAGACACTGAACCCCTAACCTGCCCCAGGGGCACTGCAGCAAGACACTGGACCCCTAACCTGCCCCAGGAAAACTGCAGCAAGACACTGAACCCCTAACCTGCCCCAGGGGCTCTGCAGCAAGACACTGAACCCCTAACCTGCCCCAGGTGCTCTGCAGCAAGACACTGAACCCCTAACCTGCCCCAGGGGCACTGCTCTGCAGCAAGACACTGAACTCCTAACCAGCCCCAGGGGCTCAGCTCTGCAGCAAGACACTGAACCACTAACCTGCCCCAGGGACACTGCTCTGCAGCAAGACACTGAAGCCCTAACCTGCCCCAGCGGCACTGCAGCAAGACACTTGGACCCCTAACCCGCCCCAGGGGCACTGTAGCAAGACACTGAACCCCTAACCTGCCCCAGGGGCACGGCAGCAAGACACTGAACCCCTAACCTGCTCCAGGGGCACTGCAGCAAGACACTGAACCCCTAACCTGCCCCAGGTGCACTGCAGCAAGACACTGAACTCCTAACCTGGCCCAGGGGCACTGCAGCAAGACACTGAACCCCTAACCTGCCCCAGAGGCACTGCAGCAAGACACTGAACTCCTAACCTGCTCCAGGGGCACTGCAGCAAGACACTGAACCCCTAACCTACCCCAGGGGAAACACAGCAAGACACTCAACCCCTAACCTGCCCTAGGGGCTCTGCAGCAAGACACTGAACCCCTAACCTGCCCCAGGGGCACTGTAGCAAGACACTGAACTCCTAACCAGCCCCAGGGGCTCTGCTCTGCAGCAAGACACTGAACCACTAACCTGCCCCAGGGACACTGCTCTGCAGCAAGACACTGAACCCCTAACCTGCCCCAGCGGCACTGTAGCAATACACTGATCCCCTAACCTGCCGCAGCAGCTCTGCTCTGCAGCAAGACACTGAACCCCTAACCTGCCCCAGGGACACTGCTCTGCAGCTGACCCTTTGCTGCTTCCAGCTTCTAGGACAGGGCTTTTCAACTACGTCCCGGAGGTCCAAAACACTTCTGGTTCTTTGTTTTCACCTGGTAGTTATTAATTGCACTCACCTGGTTTCCCAGGTCTGAACCAGTACCTGATTAACAGGAGATGAAAAACAGGAGTATTTTGTCCCTCCATTACCGACATTGAACAGTCCTGCTCTAGGGGAATAAAACAGCATGGAACAGCCCTGCTCTAGGGGAATAAAACAGTCTTGAACAGCCCTGCTCTAGGGCAATAAAACAGCCTTGAACAGCCCTGCTCTAGGAGAATAAAACAGCCTTGAACAGCCCTGCTCTAGGGGAATAAAACAGTGATGAACAGCCCTGCTCTAGGGGAATAAAACAGCATTGAACAGTCCTGCTCTAGGGGAATAAAACAGCCTTGAACAGCCCTGCTCTAGGGGAATAAAACAGCCGTGAACAGCCCTGCTCTAGGGGAATAAAACAGCCTTGAACAGCCCTGCTCTAGGGGAATAAAACAGCCTTGATCAGCCCTGCTCTAGGATAATAATAATACAGCCTTGAACAGCCCTGCTCTAGGGGAATAAAACAGCATTGAACAGCCCTGCTCTAGGATAATAATACAGCCTTGAACAGCCCTGCTCTTTGGGAATAAAACAGCCTTGAACAGTCCTGCTCTAGGGGAATAAAACAGCCTTGAACAGCCCTGCTCTATTGGAATAAAACAGCCTTGAACAGCCCTGCTCTAGGGGAATAAAACAGCCTTGAACAGCCCTGCTCTAGGGGAATAAAACAGCCTTGAACAGTCCTGCTCTAGGGGAATAAAACAGCCTTGAACAGCCCTGCTCTAGGGGAATAAAACAGCCTTGAACAGCCCTGCTCTAGGGGAATAAAACAGCCTTGAACAGTCCTGCTCTAGGGGAATAAAACAGCCTTGAACAGCCCTGCTCTAGGGGAATAAAACAGCCTTGAACAGCCCTGCTCTAGGGGAATAAAACAGCCTTGAACAGCCCTGCTCTAGGGGAATAAAACAGCCTTGAACAGCCCTGCTCTAGGGGAGTAAAACAGCCTTGAACAGCCCTGCTCTAGGGGAATAAAACAGCGATGAACAGCCCTGCTCTAGGGGAATAAAACAACCTTGAACAGCCCTGCTCTAGGGGAGTAAAACAGCCTTGAACAGCCCTGCTCTAGGGGAATAAAACAGCGATGGACAGCCCTGCTCTAGGGGAATAAAACAGCCTTGAACAGCCCTGCGCTAGGGGAATAAAACAGCGATGAACAGCCCTGCTCTAGGGGAATGAAACAGCCTTGAACAGCCCTGCTCTAGGGGAATAAAACAGCCTTGAACAGTCCTGCTCTAGGGGAATAAAACAGCCTTGAACAGCCCTGCTCTAGGGGAATAAAAAAGCCTTGAACAGCCCTGCTCTTGTCGTCAGTAACAGCCTTTCTGGAAATATAGATGCCTTTGCTGGGAAGGGATGAGTTCCTGTCTAGCCTCTGAAAAAGAGCGTAGGTTCACAATCTCACACAAAGAAGACATATTTCATTCATCCGTTTTTTTCTTTCTTGCAGCAGCAGAATAAACATTATGAGAGTGTCAGGTCTCGTCATGTCTAACCTTTACATTTTTATCCCTCCCAAAAAACAGCTCTTGGTCTACCTAATGGAGATAGGAACACCTTATGTGATGCCCACTTGACAAGAAAAAAGCTTTCCTTGTGAATAGCTTCTGATGACAGCACTCAGCACCTCCAGACAGAATCAAATATGAGATCTAATCCAGCTGAGACTGAGTGAAGTGCTGTGATGAATAAGTAAAATACACGCACATTTCAAATTGGCCCCACAGGGAAATAAAATAAAACCATGACTGTTTCTGCAACACTTTCTGTGAGGCACACTTACTGTATATAAAGCATTATACGTAAGCTAGTAAATTATTTAGTTTATACTTCTTTACCTCAAAAATATAATGTTTTTGTTGGGGAAAGAAGGAGCCATGTTATTTATGTTCCTTATCCCAATGCAGGTTTGATTAATCTTCAGCCAAGAATGCACATAAAGATAGTATTATGCCATTTCTATATTATTATAGTAGTAGTTTTATTATACTACATGTAACTTACCTATAGAGTACTTGACATTGTAACTACTCCCCCAATACCAGTTCTACCTACTTGGGTGATGCCCTGGCAGCTGTTGGCCCAGAAAGCCCACCACTCATCAGTAGTCCAGAGTAGGATGGTACAGTCCTACGCCAAGCCTCTGCCATCACCACACACCTCTGTCATCACCGCACACCTCTGTCATCACCACACACCTCTGTCATCACCTCACACCTCTGTCATCACCACACACCTATGTCATCACCACACACCTCTGTCATCACCGCACACCTCTGTCATCACCGCACACCTCTGTCATCACCACACACCTCTGTCATCACCACACACCTCTGTCATCACCGCACACCTCTGCCATCACCACACACCTCTGTCATCACCGCACACCTCTGTCATCACCACACACCTCTGTCATCACCACACACCTCTGTCATCACGGCACACCTCTGTCATCACCGCACACCTCTGCCATCACCACACACCTCTGTCATCACCACACATCTCTGTCATCACCACACATCTCTGTCATCACCACACATCTCTGTCATCACCACACACCTCTGTCATCACCACACATCTCTGTCATCACCACACCTCTGTCATCACCACACACCTCTGTCATCACCACACACCTCTGCCATCACCGCACACCTCTGCCATCTCCACTGTCTCCGCTTTTTGACTTCTCAAACTCAACACCTGGCATTTCAAACTCAAAACAACTAACCAACTGACTGCCAGCTTTGCAGTCTTTAAACGCCATTGTGGGTTAAGATAATTAAGATCAACGTTATACTAATTATTAAAACAATATGTTTATACTGTATATATAATACATAAATATATTTACACATTTACAGAGAGAGAGAGAGAGAGAGAGAGAGAGAGAAAGAGAGAGAGAGAGAGAGAGACAAAGAGAGAGAGAGACAAAGAGCGAGACAAAGAGAGAGAGAGACAAAGAGCGAGACAAAGAGAGAGAGAGAGACAAAGAGAGAGAGAGACAAAGAGAGAGAGAGACAAAGAGAGAGAGAGAGAGACAAAGAGAGCGAGAGAGACAAAGAGAGAGAGAGACAAAGAGCGAGACAAGGAGCGAGACAAAGAGAGAGAGAACAGCCTAGACTTTAGATATTAAGATGAGAGTTAATTTGCAATTGCCAACTTATGAGAAACACTCACATAGAGCAGCCAACTGTGGCAGCTGTCAAGAAACGATGTATCTTACTGAAAAAAACATGCCTTTCCTCCCACTGACACTACAACAGACCATTCTCTTTCTGAATCCACATTCTGATCAAATCTTATTGTGTTACACAGCTGATATCACTGCTGGTATACAGCTACATTGTCTTGGTTCTGATCAGGAGGAGTGCTAAACAGCAAAACCGTCCATTTAAATGGATCATTTCAATATTTGATGGAGCATTGATCAGAGGGTGGAGTGATTGCTGATCACGGTAGTGGGGGGGAAAATACCCTGTGGTAATGGCAAGGAATCAGACTGGCTTGGCATGATTGAACCAGGATATCAATCTACTTGGCTGTTTTGGCATGCTTGAACCAGGCTATCAGAGGCTACGTGTCTGTTTTTGCCTGATTTAACCAGGATATCAGAGTCTACTTGGCTGTTTTGACATGATTGAGCCAGGATATCAGAGTCTTCTGGGCTGTTTTGACCTGATTGAGCCAGGATATCAGAGTCTTCTGGGCTGTTTTGACCTGATTGAGCCAGAATATCAGAGTCTTCTGGGCTGTTTTGACCTGATTGAGCCAGGATATCAGAGTCTTCTGGGCTGTTTTGACCTGATTGAACCAGGATATCAGAGTCTTCTGGGCTGTTTTGACCTGATTGAACCAGTCTACTTTTCCAAACAGTTGATAAGCAACCTTGTTTTTCCGATGTTTGTTTCCCTGTGCTATTACTTAGTCTGGGCCTGTTTGAACTAGGACTTCAGAGTTCTACAGGGCTATGGTATTATTTAGTCTGGGCCTGTTTGAACTAGGACTTCAGAGTTCTACAGGGCTATGGTATTATTTAGTCTGGGCCTGTTTGAACTAGGACTTCGGAGTTCTACAGGGCTATGGTATTACTTAGTCTGGGCCTGTTTGAACTAGGCCTTCAGAGTTCTACTGGGCTATGGTATTACTTAGTCTGGGCCTGTTTGAACTAGGCCTTCAGAGTTCTACTGGGCTATGGTATTACTTAGTCTGGGCCTGTTTGAATAGGCCTTCAGAGTTCTACTGGGCTATGGTATTACTTAGTCTGGGCCTGTTTGAACTAGACCTTCCGAGTGCTACTTATTTTTCACTCTGGTCTTCAGGCAGCAGGCTGGTTTGAATGAATGTTGATGTGAATGTGAATGTGATGAAAACACAAAGCACTATATATTTTTTTGATGTGAATGTGAATGTGATGAAAACACAAAGCACTATATTTTCCAGTATTTTTCTCCTACCTGTCCAATATTACAGACATTACAGAGATCCATCTGTTCTGTCTTTGTACTGGATGTGCACACCTTGTACTTGAGACAAAGATAGACTCACTCAAACAAAACACACACACACACACAAACTCACACAGACACACACCTCATACACACACAGACTCCTGTACTCACACACATGCGTACGCCCATACTCACAAACACACGCACATACACACACACTCACAGACACACACACTCACAGACACACACACTCACAGACACACACACACACACACACACACACACACACACACACAAACACACACACACACAGACAAGGCTGCTGTCCCATGTACTGCTACACGGTTTATAAATATGCTGGATTCTCATTTAACTAGTTTAGTCCTAACATTTATAAATTAACTAGATTAGTTCTAACATTCATAATTTAACTAGATCCGTCCTAACATTCATCATTTAACTAGTTTAGTCCTAACATTCATCATTTAACTAGTTTAGTCCTAACATTCATGATATAACTAGTTTAGTTTTAACATTCATGATTTCACTAGTTTAGTCCTAACATTCATAATTTAACTAGTTTAGTCCTAACATTCATGATTTCACTAGTTTAGTCCTAACATTCATCATTTCTTGTTCCCGGTGTTTTATTATTATTTGTGTACTTGTTTTTTTTTGTTCCTCTGTTAGGAGCCAGTAACACAAGGATTTCATTACAACCACTATAACATCTGATAAAGTGTGTACTACACCAATTGATTTGATCCTAGAATATAACATTAGATAGGCCTACATTGGTGTCACAAACATAACGATGCTGACTGTTGTCAATCCAAAATCCAATGCATGACACCATACCTTGCCAAGGCATGCTTTTTTGTCCTGCTTAATTCAATGGTATCAACAAGCTAAATTAGAAGGGCTTATTCTATCTACAGGATCCATATTCGAACTACTGAGATAGTTTGAACTACTGACATAGTTTGAACTACTGACAGTTTGAACTACTGAGATAGTTTGAACTACTGACATAGTTTGAACTACTGACATAGTTTGAACTACTGAGATAGTTTGAACTACTGAGATAGTTTGAACTACTGAGATAGTTTGAACTACTGAGATAGTTTGAACTACTGAGATAGTTTGAACTACTGAGATAGTTTGAACTACTGAGATAGTTTGAACTACTGACATAGTTTGAACTACTGAGATAGTTTGAACTACTGAGATAGTTTGAACTACTGAGATAGTTTGAACTACTGAGATAGTTTGAACTACTGAGATAGTTTGAACTACTGAGATAGTTTGAACTGCTGAGATAGTTTGAACTACTGAGATAGTTTGAACTGCTGAGATAGTTTGAACTACTGAGATAGTTTGAACTGCTGAGATAGTTTGAACTACTGAGATAGTTTGAACTGCTGAGATAGTTTGAACTACTGAGATAGTTTGAACTGCTGAGATAGTTTGAACTACTGAGAAGGTTTGAACTACTGAGATAGTTTGGGCTAGCAGGTTCATAAAAATGCTGCAAGCAAAGACACACAAGCTCATGGACAATGCCACACACCCACTCTACAGCAGGGAATGAAGCGCAGGAGCAGCTACAGTAGCAGGTTCATCCTGCCCAGAAGCTCCACAGGGAGGTTTAGACGATCATTCTTACCCACAGCCATGAGGCTTTTCAATGATTAACTGATTTACGATGTCTTCTTCTTATAAATGTTGTTGTTGCTTGTTTCCCCAGAGGAGGATAAACAACAGCATTTCGTAACTCCTTGAATTGGATTGTGTCTTTTATGGCTACTAAGGTGCAGGTGCCTTCATATCTGTCTTAATGTGTGTTTTTGATCATATGTTTGTCATTGTTATGTATTGATGATGTTGACTGATAAAACAATTTCCCAAGTACGGATCAATAAAGCACTACTCTACTCTCACAACTGAGCGAGTTTGGTCTGAAAACTGAGGGAGTTTGGTCTGACAAGTGAATGAGAGGGAGTTTGGTCTGACAAGTGAGGGAGTTTGGTCTGACAAGTGAGGGAGTTTGTTCTGACAAGTGATGGAGTTTGGTCTGACAACTGAGGGAGTTTGGTCTGACAAGTGAGGGAGTTTGGTCTGACAAGTGATGGAGTTTGGTCTGACAACTGAGGGAGAGGGAGTTTGGTCTGACAAGTGAGGGAGTTTGGTCTGACAAGTGAGGGAGTTTGATCTGACAAGTGAGGGAGTTTGGTCTGACAACTGAGGGAGTTTGGTCTGACAACTGAGGGAGTTTGGTCAGACAACTAAGGACGTTTGGTCTGAACAACTGAGGTATAACAACTGCGGGAGTTTGGTCTGACTACTGAGGGAGTTTGGTCTAACAACTGAGGGAGTTTGGTCTAACAACTGAGGGAGTTTGGTCAGACAACTTAGGGAGTTTGGACAGACAACTGAGGGAGTTTGGTCTAACAACTGAGGGAGTTTGGACAGACAACTGGGGGAGTTTGGTCAGAAAACTGAGGGAGTTTGGTCTAACAACTGAGGGAGTTTGGACAGACAACTGAGGGAGTTTGGACAAACAACTGAGGGAGTTTGGACAGACAACTGGGGGAGTTTGGTCAGACAACTGAGGGAGTTTGGTCTAACAACTGAGGTAGTTTGGACAGACAACTGGGGGAGTTTGGTCAGACAACTGAGGGAGTTTGGTCTAACAACTGAGGTAGTTTGGTCTAACAACTGAGTGAGTTTGGTCAGACAACTGAGGGAGTTTGGTCTAACAACTGAGGGAGTTTGGTCAGACAACTGAGGGAGTTTGGTCTAACATCTGAGGGAGTTTGGTCAGACAACTGAGGGAGTTTGGTCTAACAACTGAGGGAGTTTGGTGAGACAACTGACAATGTCCTAATATAGATGCCATGTATGGGCTGGATGTTTATGTCTTCTACGTGGTAGGAGGTATAGCTCTATTCAGTCAGATCTACTTTAGCATTAAGACAAATCCCATGCAGCCTTGTTTACAAGTTCGAACACTGGAATGTGAGATGTAATGTACACCTCAGTTAGGAAGAGAAAAATCGTCATTATTTCGTTGATTTGAACATTACTTCTATATAGCCTTCACTTTCTCATTCTGAACGTTTAATGTGAGTGGAGTGGGTGTGGCTTCAATTATTTCAAGACCAGCTGATCACGGATTTGACAGCTCCAATGCAGTTCTATCTCCGACACCACTCCATAAGGAACATAGACCATTGACAAATATCCCTCACCTCACTCTGAGTAACAGTTTCCTTGAGAAGTCTGGCAGGTTGCGTGATTATCGCTGGAGGCTAGCTTGTCCAGAGTTCAGCTGGAGAGCAGCCTGCTGGAGGAAACCAGTCAACACAACATCCATCACATCATTTATAAGATTAGCTGAATGCCACAAACCTAAAGGAACATCGTTTAATCCTGGTTCAAGTGGAAAATCCTACTTGTGGATGAAGCATGCAAACTAAAAAGGAAGATGTTTACTCTGGGATGATAAGAACTGTTGAAATCCTCCTCCTTATATTGGGATGATCATTTCCTCTAAAGCACCCATTCCAGTTACAGCCTTATAAAATGGAATCTAAATCTGTGTATTTCGGTAACTCTTGGATCACCCCTGGACATTATTACAGGTAGCTAAGAGTACGGCTGTTAATAGGACACCCCTGAAAAGCCCTACCAGCCTACCATTAAATGGAGGTAAGGAGCTGCTTAATGGGATGAAAGGAACACTGCATCACCACCACCACGGTAGCTAATGGCTCTGCCTAAGTAACAGAGTTTGAAATGTGGTGGTTGGAGCCGTCCATTTGGTATCCTTTGGGTGGCTCAAACCGTTGGAACGAATCAAGGGGAAGTGGTACTCGCTGTGAAAGCAACGTGACATCCGTAACACCTGCACTGGGCCTATTTTAAGGCTGTCCTTATGGAGAAGGTGAATGAAGGGTATCCATGCAAAAGGAAATAGATTAAATAGGTTTAATTGAGCTTGAGGACCGAGCTTTCTGAAAATTCCTACATTTGGCTTTAGAGTGGGAAGTAATGACAAGCTAGAGAAAGGCAAGGTCCTAATATAATATTTAATATAATAATATAATAATATAACAATATATGCCATTTAGCAGACACTTTCATCCAAAGCGACTTACAGTCAGTCATGTGTGGAGACATTTTACGTACAGTATGGTAAATGTGACCCAATTTGAAGTACTGTATTCCAAGACTATAAAACACAGAGGCTGTTCACTCATAGTGTACCTCTCTCCTTCTGTTTGTTCCTCTGAGATTCGGTAGCTGTTTTTATTTTTTTATCAATAAAACAATTGTAATCCTCTTTGAAACCAGTAACAACATTCCACAGCCGAAATAGAATCTACAGAGGCACTTCATTTGACACATTAGTCTTCATTTGCGGGCATAACGTGTTGTTCTGGTCCATGCAGGAGTCTACCTGCAGGAAAAACTGGTTGCCCATTGTGGATATACATGTGGATTTGTTTTTCAGTGTACATCAATCAACATTTGTTTTCCTGCTTGTGGCCCTGCTGTCCACCACAACAACCTCCCGTCCTCCAGAGGGAGAGGCTGTTCAGTATGAGCACCACGTACTGTAGTCATCTCCCTCCTGTTTACCGTAGTAATAGCCCTACCATCTCCTGAGCCCACACCTGTGCTCACATCTGACTTTACTCAAATTCTCATTATGCCAGTCTCCCAACAGACCCTAAAACAGTCTGGCTCAGTGGGAAGCTAGGGGGGATATTAGAACAGAGGACACTGGACATTAGAACTGTTCTAGAGACAGATATATTTTAGAGTCAGTTCTAGAGCTGGATCTATTCTAGTCATATCTGTTCTAGAGTCAGTTCCAGAGCTAGATCTGTTCTAGAGCCAGATGTGTTTTAGTCAGTTCTAGAGCTGGATCTATTCTAGTCATATCTGTTCTAGAGTCAGTTCCAGAGCTAGATCTGTTCTAGAGCCAGATGTGTTTTAGTCAGTTCTAGAGCTGGATCTATTCTAGTCAGATCTGTTCTAGAGTCAGTTCTAGAGCTAGATCTGTTCTAGAGTCAGATCTGTCTCTGTTATAATATCCACACTAGCATCCCACTTAGTATTCATAGTTCATGAACTATGACGCAGTGTATTGGGCATCCATTGTAAGTGTTGTGCTAGTATTGACATGAGAACATCACCCTCAGGACATGGAGTTGTTGCTTTTCTCAGTCACAAATGATTATTACCATAGGGCCTGGTCATTGGCTAACATGCCCAAACACACACATTACAATACATTGTTTCCAATCAATCAGATCTTTGGTCTTGTATGGTTTTTGTGCCTGTCCAGTCTCTCATGGGAATGTTTGTGACAAACACCTTTGAGGGCTGCTACAAATACTCTTACCCACAATGAAACAGTGTCTAAAACCCACAAACACTATTACCCACAATGAAACAGTGTCTAAAACCCACAAACAGTCTTACCCACAATGAAACGTTGTCTAAAACCCACAAACACTCTTACCCACAATGAAACTGTGTCTAAAACCCACAAACACTCTTACCCACAATGAAACTGTGTCTAAAACCCACAAACACTATTACCCACAATGAAACTGTGTCTAAAACCCACAAACACTATTACCCACAATGAAACGTTGTCTATAACCCACAAACACTATTACCCACAATGAAACGTTGTCTAAAACCCACAAATACTCTTACCCACAATGAAACGTTGTCTAAAACCCACAAACACTCTTACCCACAATGAAACGTTGTCTAAAACCCACAAATACTCTTACCCACAATGAAACGTTGTCTAAAACCCACAAATACTATTACCCACAATGAAACGTTGTCTATAACCCACAAACACTATTACCAACAATGAAACGTTGTCTAAAACCCACAAACACTATTACCCACAACGAAACGTTGTCTAAAACCCACAAACACTATTACCCACAAGGAAATGTCTAAAATCCACAAACACTCTTTCCCACAAGGAAATGTCTCAAATCCACAAACACTCTTACCCACAAAGAAATGTCTCAAATCCACAAACACTCTTACCCACAATGAAAAGTTGTCTAAAACCCTCAAACACTCCTACCCACAATGAAACGCTGTCTAAAACTCACAAATAAATTGTATTCAACAGAGAGCACTGAGAGCAATGTCAGCTATGATCTTTCAGCGTTATCAGGGTAACACACAGGCTTATGTTTCTGCGTTATCAGGGTAACACACAGGCTTATGTTTCAGTGTTATCAGGGTAACACACAGGCTTATGTTTCTGGGTTATCAGGGTAACACACAGGCTTATGTTTCAGCGTTATCAGGGTAACACACAGGCTTATGTTTCAGTGTTATCAGGGTAACACACAGGCTTATGTTTCTGCGTTATCAGGGTAACACACAGGCTTATGTTTCAGCGTTATCAGGGTAACACACAGGCTTATGTTTCTGCGTTATCAGGGTAACACACAGGCTTATGTTTCAGCATTATCAGGGTAACACACAGGCTTATGTTTCAGTGTTATCAGGGTAACACACAGGCTTATGTTTCTGCGTTATCAGGGTAACACACAGGCTTATGTTTCTGCGTTATCAGGGTAACACACAGGCTTATGTTTCAGTGTTATCAGGGTAACACACAGGCTTTATTTCAGCGTTATCAGGGTAACACACAGGCTTATGTTTCTGCGTTATCAGGGTAACACACAGGCTTATGTTTCTGCGTTATCAGGGTAACACACAGGCTTATGTTTCAGTGTTATCAGGGTAACACACAGGCTTTATTTCAGCGTTATCAGGGTAACACACAGGCTTATGTTTCAGCATTATCAGGGTAACACACAGGCTTATGTTTCAGCGTTATCAGGGTAACACACAGGCTTATGTTTCTGCGTTATCAGGGTAACACACAGGCTTATGTTTCTGGGTTAGACACTTTTCTTAGAGCCTCAACATTCTATTCCATTCAATTTGTTTGCATCAGTGCATTTACAACCAACGCCTTTCATAATCTGAATAGGTCCGCTATGTCGTTTTGTATAAGAGCCGACGGATTTCAGATAGAAATGCAAGTTACAGATCTGTCTTTTTAATTGAAAGCAAATCTGATGAGCTGTAGATCCGTTCTATGTGTCATATTTATATGCTTTCCCTCAGTTTCTTTTTTTCTTCTTTGTACTTTAAGTTTTGTACATCAGTATGAAACACTTAGTCAGATATGATATGTTTGGCTATTAAAAATATAAATCACAGGTTTAGATGGTGCAACGATTCTCTACACACAATACTTTCATTCCTGTGTTACATAAATTGAAATAAGGTGAACATTTGAGAATTTTACCGAACCCTTTTTTGTGTTTGTTGTGTCACAAACACTATTGAGGTGTGCTACACACTCTTAGCCACAGGAAATTGGTTCTTACAGTATATATAGATCAGTGGCGTCTGGTGGGAGGAGCTATAGGAAGATGGGCTCATTGTATTGGCTGGAATGGAATACAAGGAACGATATCAAACACATCAAACATGTATTGTTTTTTCTCTCTCATCCATCTACACACAATACCTAACCAAGTGAAAACATGGTTTTAGACATGTTTGCTAATTCATTGAAAATCAAATACAGAAATATCAAATGAGATAAGTATTCACACCCCTGAATCAACACATTTTAGAATCACTTTTTGGCAGCGATTACAGCTGTCAGTCTTTCTGGGTAATTCTCTATGGCAGTGGTTCTTAACCTGATTTTCACACAAAAACATAATAATGAATATTTACTGCAAATCAGTGTGACTTCTGCTGTTGCCCTTCAGAGACCAGTTCAGAAATGCGCGGCTTCACCTTGGCAAGTGCCACTCTCATGTCATTTTTGCAAAAAAGTCTGTTCCTTTTCTTCGTTTTTATGTCCAGCATCCTCGAAAAGGATTGCTCGCAAAGATATGTTGTAACAAACGGCATGAAAATCTCCAGAGCTTTCTTAGCAATAACAGGGTACGTTACCATTTGTTGATTTCATCGAGGTATCTGTTGTCTCAACACTAAACGTGAATGGCTGTCTCACCCATGCTGGATATGACTCTCTTGTAGGGAAGTATCCGTCGAGAGACTTTGCAAGCTCATCTAAGTGCGTGGCAATTGCTTGCTTCAGTTCCGCGGGTACAGAAATTTCTCCGATTCCAGATACAGCTTCGATCTTACTTACACAGTCGTCCAGCAGTGGAAAGTTTGCGAAGTTATTGTTAGTGTTCAAATACTGGAGAGTTGAGACCAAATCACGGACGCTGGACAGAGTGGATTTCAGTTGTAACGAAAGACAGTTTTAATGAGTCAGAGATATCTTGTCCCGCAGTTTTACGTGCACGGACCTAGTTCACATAACTCGGCAAGGAGCCAGGTGAAAAAGAGGCCTATACAATGGTTACATACATTTTTATACATAGAATAAAGTAGGTGGAGTCTTGTCGTTTCGGTCTTCTTGACTGGTCGGAGGGTTGGAGGCGGGCCTTGCTCTAGCCAGAGCGGGCCCCATTGGTGCACAGCAAAAGTTCTTTGCTCTTGGGACCGGCCAGTTAGAGGGAGATGAGATGTGTGTTTATATAAGGAAGAGGGGGTCAGTCTTATGGCTGGGTGTATGTGTTCTTACGACGGAATGTCTTTGTTTATATGAGCTATGTGTATGAATATTTATATAACAAATCCCCCTCTTCACGTCTATTAGACGTGAAAACTATAGCAGAAAGGTGGCGGTTGCAATCGTGGGTATACATAAGGTGGTGCTCCTAACCTTGTCTGGTTTGCATGGTGGGTCTGTAGGTGTAGTGCTACGTTTGGGACGGGAGTGATTGGAGGGAGTGATATCAGGAAAGGAGTTAGGGACATGTGTAGGGGTTGGTGTATGTGATGTGGCAGGGTGAAATAGTTGTTCAATTAACCATGTGAGAGTCCTAGGGTTACTCCAAATATCAGTATGAATATCACAAATAAGGGACCAGATATCCCCAGCCTCACCCAGAGAGGGAGAAATTTCCCTCTAACTGGGCGAGGTTCCCTTCTCAGGGGAGGCGGAGTTTGATGCCGCATCACCTGAGGAAGGAGTGTCTTCATTTGGAATCGAATTTAGGCCGCTCAAATCAGCTCTGACTTCAGTCAGTGTTCTAGAAGGAATTGGGGCTGGGGTGCAATGTGTAAGGCGGTGTCAAGGTGTGCCTGATTTACCTTTGACCTGGACTGAGTGTGAAGTAACCTCCTTCACTTCGTACGGTCCAGTCCACCTGGGTTCCAGCCACTTTCTCTTGTGGACTGTAACCCTCACCCCGTCACCAACCTTTACCTTCAGTAGTGGCGTGTCCCCCGGCAGCTCCCCCTCCTGGACCTTGTGAACCTGGGTAGAGAGTGCTGCAGAGAGAACCGTCAGTTTTTTCACATAATTAGACATTACAATTTGTTGTACATCAAGGGCGGGCATATGACCTCCCTCCCTTGGTGGACCATGCATGACTCTACCAGTCATTATCCCAAAGCTATCTTAGCTTTTGGTTTGACGTTCCACCAGATTTTGGGATTGGGGCCTGTACACAGATCCAAATCTGTGGGTTATGCCAAATCTTTCTTCCACCTGTCTCAGGTGTTTGTTAAATGTGAGCCATTTGTCAAATTTGATTTGTCTTGGGATGCCATACCTGGGTATTAGTTTGGTTTGTAGCCACTTAAAGACTGACCTAGCATCCTCCCCTTTTGTTATTATTGCCTCTACCCATTTGGAGAACCTATCTACTATGACTAGGAGATAGAGTTTGCCTTTAGATAAATTTTCGGGGCCCATGTCGGTGTAGTCTATACTAATATCCTGAAAACATGCATTAGGTATTACGTATGAGCCCATTGGTGTTTGATATGGTTTCTTTGGGTTGTGTCTGTCACAACCATTGCATTCGTCACAAAATAAATCATCGTCATAAAATAAGTCAGTCATATTTTTTATGTGAGGGTGCCACCAGATGTGCGAGGCCTTTTTGGAGGGTCTTTAGTTTGCCTTCGTGTGTGTGGCCATGTGTTTCTCATAAAAGTTCTGGGTCCATCAGTGTGGCCTGCTTCATGGGCATGGGCTGAGTCTGTATAGATATTCAGTCTTTCCTTTTCCTCTGATGAGGACCTGCGTCAATCCGATGATTTCAGCTAATTTGGCCGATGCTGGTTGAGGGATGATGGCTGATTGAAGGGTGCCATCACGAGGTGAGCTGTTTTTTCAATAGCTTTTGCTACTGCAGCAACGTATCTGGAGCATGTTGACTGTCCTACCTCAATGTGGTCAAGTTTGAAGAGTAGTACATCAAGACCCTTCTCTCCCCCTCTTGTTTCTGGAATAGGACGGATGAGGTGAATCCTTCCCTTTCAGAAACATCCAAATGGAACTTGTTCTTGTAGTCAGGTGCAGTCAGAGCTGCTGCCGCTGATAGATCTGTTTTCAGGAGTGCTATGGCTGTTGATGCTTCAGCCGTCCAGGCCAGGGGTGCATGGAGGTTCCTTGATCGTAGGATGACCGGTGCTGCCACCCCCTCTGGGCCACACCCAATGGTACAACACCTGATAGGTGGGGTCAGGTGCATCATGTCTTCGTCCCAGTCTGCAGTGTAGAGGCAGTCATCAGTTTCTGTTGCATTGAGTGTGCAATGGATCTCAGCTTGGGGAGTCTTATATGGGTGCAGAGTGTAGATTTGAGCTTTCAGTTGGTTGAACTTAAACTGGATGTGAGGGGTGGCAGGCCCTGTGGGTAGGCATTTTAGCCAGTACACTTCTTGGGCTTCAGACAGTGTGGTCATCGGCAGGAGTGGCATCCTCATCATTCTTACTGGGTGATCAGGTGTTGAAGTGGGAGGGTTGGTTGTAATCTTGCTGCTCCTGCTGCATGTGTCTAGGAGAGGGTCCTCTTCCTCTTCCTGGTGCCCCTCCACGTCCTCTTCCTCTTTCTCTCCATTGCTGTTGCTGCGGGGAGAGTGGTTTCGTGCAATATCTGGCATGGTGACCGGGAATTCCGCAGTTATACCACTGGTAGTTTCCCCCTCTGTATGGTCCAGTGTAGGGGCCTCGTTGAGCCCGTTGCCGTTGCAGGATATACCGCTGTGGGGGAGGGTAATGGGGTGGTGGGGCTGCCTGCTGTTGGATCATCTGAGAGACAGTCTGTGCCACGATCTGAGTGTTATCTGGCTGCTCCCCTTGGTCTTGAGTTTCTACTGCAATCATTTGTTTGGGCGTGATGGCTGCAGACATTTTATCTAAGTCGTCTGATAATGTGTATAATGCGTTATTTAGGTATATTCAATCCTTACTATGTGGTGTTTATTTCTATCGTTGTATGCTTAGCCTGTCCCTGGTCGAGACAAAGGGGGTTATCAGTATGTGACGCCCGCCACGTGTGTATTTCACCGGTATTTTATTTGAATTTGTTCAGCGATTCGTTTAGGTATTTTCTATAAATGATTCTGCGATTTCCTTTTGGAACAATATATCAGTGAATATATGCGGTTCTATAACAATTTTCAGAGTAATTCTAGCTCTTTAGGAAATATAGATAGAATTTCTAGACAACTAAGAGTTGTTCAGTGAATTATTTAAATACTTTCTGTAAACAATTCAGTAAATTCCTTTATGAACTTATATCAGTAAATTCGAGCGATTCTATAGCAATTGTCAGAATAATTCTATATATTTAGGAAATATGGATAGAATAGAAAAAACCCCAAAATCAGTGTGTAGCTTTTAGCGTCTGTAAAACAAAGTCTGTACTAAGCTCGGCGGCTTATTTAAATACTTCCTAGAAACAATTCAGTAAGTTCCTTTATGAACTTATATCAGTAAATTCCAGCGATTCTATAGCAATTGTCAGAATAATTTTAAACTTTAGGCAATATCAACAGGAATGAAAAAAACGAAAATCAGTATTCCAGCCCGGCTGCTGTCAAAGTTGCACGGCCATTCGATACTAAGGTGGCTTTGTCTTTCAGCACGTGTGCATAATAGCCCAGTTACGTATCCCAACCTACTCCGCGACAAACGTTTCTTTCAATTTAATTTCCCCCATCTCCAAATCATGGAATGTCAACTCTGGTTCATCTTATGTTTATTGTTTGATGTGCAATAGCCACATCATTCCCGATCTCTGTCTAGTGGAAGGCCAAACTTACATATCCTATATCTATTCGACTACACCTCTAACATAACCAATTAAACAGTTTACAACTCATTCAATAGGATCTTTTACATGCAGATTCAGTCGATCTATTAATTAACTAAATCTCTAAACACAACCAATTAAACAGTTTAGAACTTATTCAATAGGAACTTCTACGTGCATACTACACTTCTAAACACAACCAATTAAACAGTAAGCACTTATTTAATAGGAACTTTTTCATGCTTTTACATACTACACTTCTAATAATAGGCCAATTGATAAAAAATAAAAATACAAATAAAAAATAAAAACGAGCAAAACAAGATCTCCCCGATCAATGTCTTAGGTTCTTATGTAAAAAATTTGGGCACCGATTCATACTCACGCCCAGTACTTTCTGATCAAAATTTGGTTTAGGCTATAATACAATATGCAGATTTCGATATAACGGGCTCTGCTCACCTTTATATAGAGCGCTCCGATCAGATTTCCTGAGGCAAGATGAATGGCTGGGGAAGTCACTCTTCCGTCTGATTTTTTAGCCGTGATCAGTCTCGTCCTCTCACACTAACTTATAATAGATCGAATTCAAGAACAACCATCCTCTGCTACCAATTCTGTTAGTGTTCAAATACTGGAGAGTTGAGACCAAATCACGGACGCTGGACAGAGTGGATTTCAGTTGTAACGAAAGACAGTTTTAATGAGTCAGAGATATCTTGTCCCGCAGTTTTACGTGCACGGACCTAGTTCACATAACTCGGCAAGGAGCCAGGTGAAAAAGAGGCCTATACAATGGTTACATACATTTTTATACATAGAATAAAGTAGGTGGAGTCTTGTCGTTTCGGTCTTCTTGACTGGTCGGAGGGTTGGAGGCGGGCCTTGCTCTAGCCAGAGCGGGCCCCATTGGTGCACAGCAAAAGTTCTTTGCTCTTGGGACCGGCCAGTTAGAGGGAGATGAGATGTGTGTTTATATAAGGAAGAGGGGGTCAGTCTTATGGCTGGGTGTATGTGTTCTTACGACGGAATGTCTTTGTTTATATGAGCTATGTGTATGAATATTTATATAACATTATCGTTCTCTGTTCGTCGTTTCCATAACGGTAGCTTTTTTTGAAAAGCCTTCCGGTTTTCCTCCGCTTCGATGATGTTGACTCCACCGCCCTGCATCTTTTGATTGAGATGATTGAGAGCTGCAAAGATATCGGCCATGTACGCTAAAATGAGAATGAACTCAGAATTTTTGAAGCAATCTGCATGACAATGTTGGTGCTCTTGCAAAAACAGGGCTAACTCCACACGCACGGCAAAAACACGATTCCGCACCGGTCCCCGGGTTAACTACCGAACGTTAGAATGGTACAGAAGTACCTCGAATTCAGAGCCCATTTCTTTACACAGCTCACTGAAGATGCGGTGCCTCAGAGCACTAGTTCGCACATAGTTCACGCATTCCACTACAATTTGTAATACTTCTACCAGTTTTGGAGGCAAGGTTTTTGTTGCCAACGCATGTCTGTGCAGAATACAATTGGTGCATCGGCTTTCACTAGCGCACCAAAACCAGACTTTCTTCCCAGCATGACTGGACCTCCATCCGAACAAACTGCAGAAACCATATCCCACCAAAGATTGTTGTCTTTGAAGAAGTAGTTGTTAGTTGTTGTTGTAAGAGGCTTACAAAATAAAAAAACGTCCTTTATCACGTCGTCTTTCACATAGCGCACGAATACAGCAAACTGGCTTAGATTGGAAACGTCTGTGTTCTCGTTGAGTTGAAGGCTGAAATTTGCCAGGCTTGAAATCAGATCTACAACTACTTGAGCCAAGATGTCTTTGCTCACGTCCTCTATTCTGTCGCTGATGGTGTCATTTGAAAGAGGAATTTGGGATAATTTAACTTCAGCCTCTTTTCCCAGCATGATATTCGCCATCTTCATTCAACACAGCTGGTTTTATGAGTGTTTCATCAATGGTGTGTGGTTTGCCCTGCTTTGCGATCAGGTAAGCAACTTCGTACGATGCTGTGAGGATCGGTTTGTTGATGGGTACAAAGCCGAGAACAGGCAGAGTAGCCTTTTCATCGAATCTGTCTCTCTTTACTTTGAATTCAGCGAGCGTTGTGTTCTTGTATTTTCCATCGCCATGCAGCTTAAGGAAGTGTTCTCTTAGTTTTGCCGGTGCTAGACTAGAATTGCTCAACTTGGCATTGCAAATCATGCAGTTAGGACACTGACTCCCATCACGTTCCGTTATACATGTGAATCCATATTGTACAAATTCGTCCGACCACTTTCTTTTTTTGCTCGACATAGTAAGTATGAAGGGATTCAAATATTAAGAAAGAAATCACAAGACATACCATCACGACAGTCACAAGTCGACTACTGAGCGCACCAAATTCCCTGCAGCACAGATAGGCCAAGCGATGCAGCGTGATCACCTGCAGCCAATGATGGCCAAGCGGGGCGTGTCATCACGAATCATATGAGTCGGATGTGTGTCTTGACCTCCGCCGAACCCCTGAGACTGACTCACTGACTCACCCCTGGGGTTCGATCGAACCCAGGTTAAGAACCACTGCTCTAAGAGCTTTCCACACCTAGATTGTACTACAATTTGTCCAAATAATACCTTTAAAATTCTTCAAATTGATTGTTGATCATTGCTAGACAACAATTTTCATTTCATTTTATCATTTTCATTTTCAAGCTTCAATATCATACAACTCTCCTTCCATGGCCTCCAACTGCTCTTTAATGCAAGTAAAACTAAATGCATACTCTTCAACCGATCACTGCCCGCACCTGCTCGCCCATCCACCATCACTACTCTGAACGGTTCTGACTTAGAATATATTGACAACTACAAATACCTAGGTGTCTGGTTAGACTGTAAACTCTCCTTCCAGACTCACATTAAACATCTCCAATCCAAAATTAAATCTAGAACCAGCTTCTTATTTTGCAACAAAGCCTCCTTCACTCATGCTGCCAACATACCCCCGTAAAACTGACCATCCTACCAATCCTCGACTTTGGCGATGTCATTTACAATATAACCTCCAACACTCTACTCAACAAATTGGATGCAGTCTATCACAGTGCCATCCGTTTTGTCACCAAAGCCCCATATACTACCCACCACTGCGACCTGTATAATCTCGTTGGCTGGCCCTCGCTTCATACTCGTCGCCAAACCCACTGGCTACTTTTCATCTACAAGTCTCCGCTAGGTAAAGCCCCGCCTTATCTCAGCTCACTGGTCACCATAGCAGCACCCACCAGTAGCACGCGCTCCAGCAGGTATATCTCACTGGAACGAACTGCAAAAATCTCTGAAGCTGGAGACTCTTACCTCCCTCACTAGCTTTAAACTGTCAGAGCAGCTCACAGATCACTGCACCTGTACATAGCTCATCTGTAAATAGCCCATCCAATCTACCTCATCCCCATACTGTATTCATTTATCTTGCTCCTTTGCACCTCAGTATCTCTACTTGCACATTCATCTTCTGCACATCCTACCATTCCAGTGTTTAATTATATTGTAATTACTTCGCCACCATGGCCTATTTATTGCCTTACCTCTCTTATCCTACCTCATTTGCACATGAAGTATATACATTTTTCTACTGTATTATTGATTGTATATTTGTTTATTCCATGTGTAACTCTGTGTTGTTGTATGTGTCGAACTGCTTTGCTTTATCTTGACCTGGTCGCAGTTGCAAATGAGAACTTGTTCTCAACTAGCCTACCTGGTTAAATAAAGGTGAAAAAATATATATATATAAGTCAAAACTGTAACTCGGCCACATGAACATTCACTATCTTTTTGGTAAGCAACTCCAGTTTAGATTTGGCCTTGTGTTTTAGGTTATTGTTCTGCTGAAAGGTGAATTAATCTCCCAGTGTCTGGTGGAAAGCAGACTGAACCAAGTTTTCCTCTAGGATTTCGCCTGCACTTAGCTCCATTCTGTTTCTTTTTATCCTGAAAAACTCCCCAGTCCAAAGCAATTACAAGCATACCCATAACATGATGCAACCATCACTATGCTTTAAAATATGGAGAGTGGTACTCAGTAATGTGTTGTATTGGATTTGTCCCAAACATAGCACTTTGCATTCAGGACAAAAAGGTAATTGCTTGGCCACATTTTTTTGCAGCATTTACTTTATTGCCTTGTTGCAAACAGGATACATTTTTTGGAATATATTTATTCTGTACATGCTTCCGTCTTTTCGCTCTGCCAATTAGGTTAGTATTGTGAAGTAACTACAATGTTGTTGATGCATTCTCAGTTTTCTTCTATCACAGCCATTAAACTATGCAACTGTTTTAATGTCACCATTGGCCTCATGGTGAAATCCCAGAGCGGTTTCCTTCCTCTCTGGCAACTGAGTTAGGAAGGAAGCCTGTATCTTTGTAGTGATTGAGTGCATTGATTCACCATCCAGTGTATTTTTTTAAATCCATCTACCAATAGGTGTCCTTCTTTGCTTGGTATTGGAAATCTCTGTGGTCTTTGTAGTTGAATCTGTGTTTGAAATTCATGTTAAACACTATTATTGCACACAGAGTGAGTCCATGTAATTTATTATGTGACTTCTAAAGAACATTTTTTACTTCAGAAGGTATTTAGGCTTGCCATAACAAAGGGGTTTAGTACTTATTGACACAATACATTTAAGCTTTTCATTTTTAATTCATTGGTAAACATGTAGAAAAACATATTTCCATTTTGAAATGATGGGCTATTGTGTGTAGGCCAGTGAGCAAAAATCTCAATGTAATCCATTTTAAGTTCAGGCTGCAATACAACAACATTTGGAAACAGTAAAAGGGTGTAAATACTTTCTGAAGGCTCTGTAAATATACATTTAACATGACCCCCCAGGACATTTAACATGACCCCCCAGGACATTTAACATGACCCCCCAGGACATTTAACATGACCCCCCAGGACAGGAAGGACACTTCACATAATGACTTTCCCAGAATCAAAGAAAAAGAAACACTTGGATGTCTGCAATGACCTTTGAGGTTTATTACGGATAAACAGACAGGCTTACATGTATTAGGGACACACAGGCCAGCTCATGTTTCTGTGTGTCAGACTTCTCCCTCAGGGCCATGACATTCTCTTGTGACTGACAAGTATATCTATTTGCATCATTGTATTTCAGACCAATGTTTTTCATAATCTGAAGAGTTTTGAATCTTGAGAAGTGTCATGACCAAATCTAAGGAGGCTACATAACCTAAGTATGCTTCAATAAGATTCATGTTGCAACAACATATTTTAGTTGTGTACAGAGGAAGTGGTCCATCAAAATGTATAATCTCTTCCAAGGCCACATTAGTAACAAACGCACGTCTACTGCTTCCTTGTTAGCAGAACATCAGTGTAATTGGCCCTAATTCACTCTCAAAGGCGCTGCATGAATTAATTAATGTTAATCATATTTACAAATTAGGTACAGCCTCCACCCCTTGTATTTAAAGGGTAAGTCCAGGATTGGTTGTTTGGGTAAACGTCTCAGGGATGGGGCTGGAGAAATGTAACCACTGTCACATTCATAGAGAGAGCTATGGATGTAATGACTGACCATCCATGAGCTCAAACGTCTAGTTAGAACCATGTTTAGAGGCCATATAGTGGTTGTTTACATTTACACTATTTACAAACAATGGAGTAAAACAAGCTCATATTTTGGGTTCTGATGGGGTACGACAGTTAAACTAACCTCAGAATCAGAATCACCTTAATTCGCAAGGCACATTTAGATTCACATGCTCAGAATTGTACTTGGTGATATGGTGCTGCTAGGGATAACATTTAGAGAAAGACAGTTTACACATAGTTTACATATATTATATTCAAGTAGGTTAAATAAAAATAAATAAATAAAAGGTAGAGTGAACATAGACTTTAAGAGAGCAATGAGGCTTCTGTAAGTTATTCAATGTCTATACAGTCTATCAGAAATACAAACATGTTTTTGTTCCCATGTTGTATTTTAATGTATGTTGTATGTGTATTATAATTCAACTACTGTTTGCACTGTAACTGTGGAAAAAAAACTATACAAATAGTTTTGAAAAAGAAAAAAGTCAAAATCATGGATGTACCAATCACGGATTGCCCTTTAACACCTTGTGACGTGTTCAGGTTATGATCTGTTAGACGTTTTCAGAAAACACCTCCCTCTGCTTGATTATTCAGCTCATAGTCCAGGTAATTAGGGCTCTGAGCTGAGCGTGAAATTAGATCAAGTCTGGAATTTAGATGGGTATTTAAAAAGCCAGGCTATTCTAATAAGGGGCACAGATGTTTGTAAATTGACAATCATTATAGCTTTTTGTATCCCTTGAATGTCTGTTCTTTGTTCGTGTGTAAATGCCACACAGTTCAAAGATCTAAATATAATCATCTATCATTATTGCTGTTTGTGAATTAATTTCACAAACTATACAATAGATCTTTTTTGTCTGTGTGTTAAAGTCATTATGACATTGGACTAGTTGTTTCATGTATTGCATTTACAATGGACTAGTTGTTTCATGTATTGCATTTACAGCTGCACCATCGAGAGCATCCTGACCGGTTGCATCACCGCCTGGTATGGCAACTTCTTGGCATTTGACCGTAAAGCGCTACAGAGGGTAGTGCGTACGGCCCAGTACAACACTGGGTCCAAGCTTCCAGCCATCCAGGACCTCTATACCAGGCGGTGTCAGAGGAAGGCCCAAAAAATTGTCTGAGACTCCAGTCACCCAAGTCATAGACTGTTCTCTCTGCTACCGCACGGCAAGCAGTACCGGAGCACCAAGTCTGGGACCAAGAGGCTTCTAAACAGCTTCTACCCCCAAGCCATAAGACTCTTGAACAATTAGTCAAATGGCCACTGGACTATTTACATTGACACACCCCCCCCCCTCCATTTGTTTTGTACACTTCTGCTACTCGCTGTTTATTATGTATGTATATTATGTATATAGTTTATTATGTATGTATATTATGTATATTATGTATATATAATATTATGTATTAGTATATTTGGTAAATATTTTCTTAACTCGTCTTGAACTGCACTGTTGGTTAAGGGCTTGTAAGTAAGCATTTCACGGTGTTAGGTTCTTATTTTCCAGAGTAAATAACTCACAGACACTAGAGAAGCTTTAACCAAATTTTAATTATTCCCAAAGGTTCTGTACAGCTGTATTCAGTCAACCCAACACTTCTCCTCACCTCCTCACCTCAACCCCTCCTTCACCTAATCCACAGATGTCCATCTGTCTCCCCTGTATCAACACGGTGCTCTGCTCCCGTCCCCCAACACATTCCAACACATTCCACAGCTATCTGTCTTTCTCTTTCTCTATCAATGTTCAAAATGTCGAATCCAACAACGGTAAGGTCTACACTTGTTGTATTCGGCGCATGTGACAAATAAAGTTAGATTTGATTTGAACTAAAGATAAAGAACATGATGAGGATGTAAACAGACTGTGTACCAGAAGGCACCCTATTCCCTACATAGTACACTACTTTTGAACAGAGGTATATTGGCCCATGGATTTGTAACCTCACTCCCCAGCTTGAAGTGCCTCTAGCCACACTGCTGAATTTATAGCTATTCACTAGTGTAGTTGGCTAAGACGTGATCAAGGAGGGCGGTCATTTGTGTTTGTGAGGCAGTGGTCCAGGGTTCTAGTCTCGGGGTGAGTTGGCTAAGACGTTATCATTGAGGGCGGTCATTTGTGTTTGTGAGGCAGTGGTCCAGGGTTCTAGTCTCGGGGTGAGTTGGCTAAGACGTTATCAAGGAGGGCGGTCAGGTGTGTTTGTGAGGCAGTTGTCCAGGGTTCTAGTCTTGGGGTGAGTTGGCTAAGACGTGATCAAGGAGGGCGGTCAGGTGTGTTTGTGAGGCAGTTGTCCAGGGTTCTAGTCTTGGGGTGAGTTGGCTAAGACGTGATCAAGGAGGGCGGTCAGGTGTGTTTGTGAGGCAGTTGTCCAGGGTTCTAGTCTTGGGGTGAGCTTGTTAGGGATGAAGTGGTTAAGCTAAGCAAGCACAGTGATGTCTGTCACACTTACTGTGTTTTTCTTGCCAACCGTAGTTGAATGCACTGACCAGAAGGTCAGAATACTGATACTTACAACTCTGAGGTCAAGACCCACTAGATAACCTTGTACATTGTGTTGCATGACAGCTGTGTGCTAATACCTCTAGCGGATCTCAAACGTCTTTTCCCACAATCCTCTCACCTCACCTCCTCTTGAAACCCATTGGAAGAGATGCTCCGAGGGGAGGGACCTCAGATCTTCTCCAATGCTTTTTTATGCATCCAACAGAATCATGATCAATTATAACTAGATATCAACGCCGGAAACTCCCAAGAGTCAATCTATAATTAGAACAATGAAGGAAATACTTGATCACTCACTGTATTTGAGTAACTTGGATTCAATCCAATGCACGTTCCAGAACAGCGAACTAGACAGCTTTTGGTGGAGGTCGCATTCATGGTAAATACTGCAGATGATGGCAAGAACGTAAATTAACTTTAAAAAGTGTATTGTCAGCTGTCTAGTGTGCTGCTCTATAATGTGCCTTTGGTTGAATCCCGGCCAAACTTTGACTATCTGTCTGTATCCATCCAGGTCTCTTCACCCTCTCCGGGTTGAGTGTTTACGTCAGCTACTGCCAACGGGCTCGGGAACTGTTGGAACCTGAGATTCTGGCCAGCGTCCATGTGTCCTATGGCTGGTCGTTGGGTATGGCCTGTCTCTCCTTCAGCCTGGAGGTGACCGCAGGCCTGCTGCTAATGCTGGCTGCACGTAAGGCCCATCTCATGGGACGTGACCATGGAGTCACCATTATCGCCATGGCCTGAAGAGGGAAAGAGAACGGACTGAAACTGGAAGGGACTTCTGGAAGGGTCCATTCAGAATCAGTCATTTTCATTCTCTGTTGCCAAACATTTTAAAATGTTTTCTGTTGCGTGTCCTAATGAACACGACCCCTGACTGTGACCACTGATCAAACTCCCCAGTTCATTGCAACTCCAAAGGACTGACTTGTATGTTACATGTTCTAGCTTTCTCCTCTGAGCTACTGGTCCATATTAGGACAGTCTCAGGAGCAAAATAACTTGGCTCCACAATTCATCCCGCTCTGGACACATGGTCTCATTATTGGGGGCAGCAGCTCTATTTTGCTAATTAAAAGAAATTTGCAAGGATCCAATCATACACAAGGACACACAAAAATACACTCTTTCTGGCAATATTACATAGCAATTCACTAGATTTGAATGCTACAAAGGAGCAATGCTTTCGCATCCTCAATGGCTGGAGGGCAACAGTAGTTAATAAGGCTTTGATTACTTAGCTCCTCTATTTCCTCTTTGGTTTACTCAGGGTTCACAGCCCAGAAGCTACTTTCAGCACATTCCATACATTGTCACAATCTACTAACTTATTCATGTTGTGGCTCTTTGCTAATCAATGAGTTGTTGTGAGATGAAGAAAGACACAACGTTAATCACTAGGACATTATTGCTGTAGGGAAGATTGGTTTTGGTTTCTCAGTCCACTTGTCTCTGTGATTGTGTATCGTAATGATAATAGGCATTGTAGAATTTAATCTGGAAAAAAGGAAATGATCCAAGTTTCAAAATGCTTTAAGCTAATAATTGTCTAGTAGACAGATGCCTGCCTTGTACTTGTAACATTAAATCATACGGACTATGAGGGCTAACAAAGGAAATTGGTTTGTTGTGTTTGCTGCAGCACATCCTAATGACCCTAACATACACAACTCCTCACCCTCACAATGTAGAACAATGATCATTAGTCTGAAATACTGTCTCAGTGGGCTACTTTAGTCCCACACACAGTAGCTGCCCTCATTCACAAGTTCCCCTTGGGGTTTCCACCTGCAATTAGTGCCAAAGGTCAATTGCATACCAGTAGTAACAAAGGACAAAAAAAAGGTTCATAAACCCAACTAATCTGCAGAGAGAGATCAGCTACTGTACTTACCAGAAACAATAACCCTTCCTACAGAGAGAGATCAGCTACTGTACTTACCAGAAACAATAACCCTTCCTACAGAGAGAGATCAGCTACTGTACTTACCAGAAACAATAACCCTTCCTACAGAGAGAGATCAGCTACTGTACTTACCAGAAACAATAACTCTTCCTACAGAGAGAGATCAGCTACTGTACTTACCAGAAACAATAACCCTTCCTACAGAGAGAGATCAGCTACTGTACTTACCAGAAACAATAACCCTTCCTACAGAGAGAGATCAGCTACTGTACTTACCAGAAACAATAACCCTTCCTACAGAGAGAGATCAGCTACTGTACTTACCAGAAACAATAACCCTTCCTACAGAGAGAGATCAGCTACTGTACTTACCAGAAACAATAACCCTTCCTACAGAGAGAGATCAGCTACTGTACTTACCAGAAACAATAACCCTTCCTACAGAGAGAGATCAGCTACTGTACTTACCAGAAACAATAACCCTTCCTACAGAGAGAGATCAGCTACTGTACTTACCAGAAACAATAACCCTTCCTACAGAGAGAGATCAGCTACTGTACTTACCAGAAACAATAACCCTTCCTACAGAGAGAGATCAGCTACTGTACTTACCAGAAACAATAACCCTTCCTACAGAGAGAGATCAGCTACTGTACTTACCAGAAACAAAAACCCTTCCTACAGAGAGAGATCAGCTACTGTACTTACCAGAAACAATAACCCTTCCTACAGAGAGAGATCAGCTACTGTACTTACCAGAAACAATAACCCTTCCTACAGAGAGAGATCAGCTACTGTACTTACCAGAAACAATAACCCTTCCTACAGAGAGAGATCAGCTACTGTACTTACCAGAAACAATAACCCTTCCTACAGAGAGAGATCAGCTACTGTACTTACCAGAAACAATAACCCTTCCTACAGAGAGAGATCAGCTACTGTACTTACCAGAAACAATAACCCTTCCTACAGAGAGAGATCAGCTACTGTACTTACCAGAAACAATAACCCTTCCTACAGAGAGAGATCAGCTACTGTACTTACCAGAAACAATAACCCTTCCTACAGAGAGAGATCAGCTACTGTACTTACCAGAAACAATAACCCTTCCTAAAGAGATAGATCAGCTACTGTACTTACCAGAAACAATAACCCTTCCTACAGAGAGAGATCAGCTACTGTACTTACCAGAAACAATAACCCTTCCTACAGAGAGAGATCAGCTACTGTACTTACCAGAAACAATAACCCTTCCTACAGAGAGATCAGCTACTGTACTTACCAGAAACAATAACCCTTCCTACAGAGAGATCAGCTACTGTACTTACCAGAAACAATACCCTTCCTAAACAGAGAGATCAGCTACTGTACTTACCAGAAACAAAACCCTTCCTACAGAGAGAGATCAGCTACTGTACTTACCAGAAACAAAACCCTTCCTAAACAGAGAGATCAGCTACTGTACTTACCAGAAACAAAACCCTTCCTACAGAGAGAGATCAGCTACTGTACTTACCAGAAACAATAACCCTTCCTACAGAGAGAGATCAGCTACTGTACTTACCAGAAACAAAACCCTTCCTACAGAGAGAGATCAGCTACTGTACTTACCAGAAACAAAACCCTTCCTACAGAGAGAGATCAGCTACTGTATGTACCAGAAACAATAACCCTTCCTACAGAGAGAGATCAGCTACTGTACTTACCAGAAACAATACCCTTCCTAAACAGAGAGATCAGCTACTGTACTTACCAGAAACAATAACCCTTCCTACAGAGAGATCAGCTACTGTACTTACCAGAAACAATAACCCTTCCTACAGAGAGATCAGCTACTGTACTTACCAGAAACAAAACCCTTCCTAAACAGAGAGATCAGCTACTGTACTTACCAGAAACAATACCCTTCCTAAACAGAGAGATCAGCTACTGTACTTACCAGAAACAAAACCCTTCCTACAGAGAGAGATCAGCTACTGTACTTACCAGAAACAATAACCCTTCCTACAGAGAGAGATCAGCTACTGTACTTACCAGAAACAAAACCCTTCCTACAGAGAGAGATCAGCTACTGTACTTACCAGAAACAAAACCCTTCCTACAGAGAGAGATCAGCTACTGTACTTACCAGAAACAAAACCCTTCCTACAGAGAGAGATCAGCTACTGTATGTACCAGAAACAAAACCCTTCCTACAGAGAGAGATCAGCTACTGTATGTACCAGAAACAATAACCCTTCCTACAGAGAGAGATCAGCTACTGTACTTACCAGAAACAAAACCCTTCCTACAGAGAGAGATCAGCTACTGTATGTACCAGAAACAATAACTCTTCCTACAGAGAGAGATCAGCTACTGTACTTACCAGAAACAAAACCCTTCCTACAGAGAGAGATCAGCTACTGTACTTACCAGAAACAAAACCCTTCCTACAGAGAGAGATCAGCTACTGTATGTACCAGAAACAATAACCCTTCCTACAGAGAGAGATCAGCTACTGTACTTACCAGAAACAATAACCCTTCCTACAGAGAGAGATCAGCTACTGTATGTACCAGAAACAATAACCCTTCCTAAAGAGAGAGATCAGCTACTGTATGTACCAGAAACAATAACCCTTCCTAAAGAGAGAGATCAGCTACTGTACTTACCAGAAACAAAACCCTTCCTACAGAGAGAGATCAGCTACTGTACTTACCAGAAACAATAACTCTTCCTACAGAGAGAGATCAGCTACTGTACTTACCAGAAACAAAACCCTTCCTAAAGAGAGAGATCAGCTACTGTACTTACCAGAAACAATAACTCTTCCTACAGAGAGAGATCAGCTACTGTACTTACCAGAAACAATAACCCTTCCTACAGAGAGAGATCAGCTACTGTACTTACCAGAAACAATAACCCTTCCTACAGAGAGAGATCAGCTACTGTACTTACCAGAAACAATAACCCTTCCTACAGAGAGAGATCAGCTACTGTACTTACCAGAAACAATAACCCTTCCTAAAGAGAGAGATCAGCTACTGTACTTACCAGAAACAATAACTCTTCCTACAGAGAGAGATCAGCTACTGTATGTACCAGAAACAATAACCCTTCCTACAGAGAGAGATCAGCTACTGTACTTACCAGAAACAATAACCCTTCCTACAGAGAGAGATCAGCTACTGTATGTACCAGAAACAATAACCCTTCCTAAAGAGAGAGATCAGCTACTGTATGTACCAGAAACAATAACCCTTCCTAAAGAGAGAGATCAGCTACTGTACTTACCAGAAACAAAACCCTTCCTACAGAGAGAGATCAGCTACTGTACTTACCAGAAACAATAACTCTTCCTACAGAGAGAGATCAGCTACTGTACTTACCAGAAACAAAACCCTTCCTAAAGAGAGAGATCAGCTACTGTACTTACCAGAAACAATAACTCTTCCTACAGAGAGAGATCAGCTACTGTACTTACCAGAAACAATAACCCTTCCTACAGAGAGAGATCAGCTACTGTACTTACCAGAAACAATAACCCTTCCTACAGAGAGAGATCAGCTACTGTATGTACCAGAAACAATAACCCTTCCTAAAGAGAGAGATCAGCTACTGTATGTACCAGAAACAATAACCCTTCCTAAAGAGAGAGATCAGCTACTGTACTTACCAGAAACAAAACCCTTCCTACAGAGAGAGATCAGCTACTGTACTTACCAGAAACAATAACTCTTCCTACAGAGAGAGATCAGCTACTGTACTTACCAGAAACAAAACCCTTCCTAAAGAGAGAGATCAGCTACTGTACTTACCAGAAACAATAACTCTTCCTACAGAGAGAGATCAGCTACTGTACTTACCAGAAACAATAACCCTTCCTACAGAGAGAGATCAGCTACTGTACTTACCAGAAACAATAACCCTTCCTACAGAGAGAGATCAGCTACTGTACTTACCAGAAACAATAACCCTTCCTACAGAGAGAGATCAGCTACTGTACTTACCAGAAACAATAACCCTTCCTAAAGAGAGAGATCAGCTACTGTACTTACCAGAAACAATAACCCTTCCTACAGAGAGAGATCAGCTACTGTATGTACCAGAAACAATAACCCTTCCTACAGAGAGAGATCAGCTACTGTACTTACCAGAAACAATAACCCTTCCTACAGAGAGAGATCAGCTACTGTATGTACCAGAAACAATAACCCTTCCTAAAGAGAGAGATCAGCTACTGTATGTACCAGAAACAATAACCCTTCCTAAAGAGAGAGATCAGCTACTGTACTTACCAGAAACAAAACCCTTCCTACAGAGAGAGATCAGCTACTGTACTTACCAGAAACAATAACTCTTCCTACAGAGAGAGATCAGCTACTGTACTTACCAGAAACAAAACCCTTCCTAAAGAGAGAGATCAGCTACTGTACTTACCAGAAACAATAACTCTTCCTACAGAGAGAGATCAGCTACTGTACTTACCAGAAACAATAACCCTTCCTACAGAGAGAGATCAGCTACTGTACTTACCAGAAACAATAACCCTTCCTACAGAGAGAGATCAGCTACTGTACTTACCAGAAACAATAACCCTTCCTACAGAGAGAGATCAGCTACTGTACTTACCAGAAACAATAACCCTTCCTACAGAGAGAGATCAGCTACTGTACTTACCAGAAACAAAACCCTTCCTACAGAGAGAGATCAGCTACTGTACTTACCAGAAACAATAACCCTTCCTACAGAGAGAGATCAGCTACTGTATGTACCAGAAACAATAACCCTTCCTACAGAGAGAGATCAGCTACTGTACTTACCAGAAACAAAACCCTTCCTACAGAGAGAGATCAGCTACTGTACTTACCAGAAACAATAACCCTTCCTACAGAGAGAGATCAGCTACTGTATGTACCAGAAACAATAACCCTTCCTACAGAGAGAGATCAGCTACTGTACTTACCAGAAACAATAACCCTTCCTACAGAGAGAGATCAGCTACTGTACTTACCAGAAACAAAACCCTTCCTACAGAGAGAGATCAGCTACTGTACTTACCAGAAACAAAACCCTTCCTACAGAGAGAGATCAGCTACTGTACTTACCAGAAACAATAACCCTTCCTACAGAGAGAGATCAGCTACTGTACTTACCAGAAACAAAACCCTTCCTACAGAGAGAGATCAGCTACTGTACTTACCAGAAACAAAACCCTTCCTAAAGAGAGAGATCAGCTACTGTACTTACCAGAAACAAAACCCTTCCTACAGAGAGAGATCAGCTACTGTACTTACCAGAAACAATAACCCTTCCTACAGAGAGAGATCAGCTACTGTATGTACCAGAAACAATAACCCTTCCTACAGAGAGAGATCAGCTACTGTACTTACCAGAAACAATAACCCTTCCTACAGAGAGAGATCAGCTACTGTACTTACCAGAAACAATAACCCTTCCTACAGAGAGAGATCAGCTACTGTACTTACCAGAAACAAAACCCTTCCTAAAGAGAGAGATCAGCTACTGTATGTACCAGAAACAATAACCCTTCCTACAGAGAGAGATCAGCTACTGTACTTACCAGAAACAATAACCCTTCCTAAACAGAGAGATCAGATGCAGGTTGAAAGAGACGATCTTCAGACAAGTTCTCTGTGCTAGGTGAGTTATAAACCCTGAGAATGAGTTAACTGTCATGAAAGGTGTGTGTCCATGTGGGTGTTTTTCAGTCTGTTCCTCTGTTCTCATCAACAGATCTACCTTCTCAACAGGGACGGAGGAATTTGGAATCCAGTTTGTGCTTCATCTCTATTGAGGTGAAATCATGGGATGAGAACAGACAGGACTGTCTGAGGAGAGACGCAGACCTGGTGATCATAAACAGCTGAGAGGAACAGGTGAGAGAGAGAGGAGAGGGGAGATGAGAGGAAAGGAGAGAGAGAGAGAGGGGAGAGGGGAGATGAGAGGAAAGGAGAGAGAGAGAGAGAGAGAGAGAGAGAGAGAGAGAGAGATCAATATGGGAGTCTGTTTAAAAATGACAGACGGATTAAACCATTTCAGAGAGAGAGCTGAAGTATCATATGTGAGTGGGCAGAGTAGAAAGTCAGTGAATTATGTTCATGATTTTTCTCTGCTATTATCAGGTATTTATCCATGCATTACACAAGCATGAATTCTAGCTTTCCTAAAATGACCCGGTTATCCAGAAATCCCGGTTAGAACATGGCTGGAATCATGGGGTAATTAGGGAATTGTTGTAAAGTTAGCGGATTTTTGCAATGCTATACCGATGTTAGCTGATTTATTCCAGTGTGTTCCAGGTCCAGGAGTGAAGAACAGTGTTATCACCTAAATAAAGCGTTGATCATTAAATGCCACTGGACATTGGAGGTTCTCTGTATTGTTACAAGGGGAGCGGACAGTGTAATAACTATCATGGCAGGGAGGACTGTGCTGAACGATGGTCATATTCTTCTAGCCCAGAGGAAAGCTGGAGTGTTACACTGTGCAGTGAATCGCACTTCTGGATCTGTGAGAAGGTATCCATCACTAAAACTCAATCCCACACAGTTCAACTGAAGTTCAACCGAAGTGAACTACTCCCGTATAGAAAATGACATCTGTGTCATCTTACCTGGGTTTTTATTATGCTCAAACTCCTTTCAAACCCTAATGTTGCTAACATTAAATTGTGTTGACTCTTGGGGCTGAAAATGGTTTCTCATACTAATCAATCACAACTTACTCACGTATCACCTTGTGGAATGGCAATATGTGTGAGACTATACACTCAAAGTGACATGATAAGTGAAAACACGTTGTGGAGTATGTCTGAATCAAATGTTTATCACATGGTACACCTATAGCTATGTAGTCAGTGTGACTTATAAACCAACATAGCTTTAGACCTACCATACACTGTATGTAGTCAGTGTGACTCATAAACCTACCATATATGTAGTCAGTGTGACTCTTAGACCTACCATATATGTAGTCAGTGTGACTCATAGACCTACCATATATGTAGTCAGTGTGACTCATAAACCTACCATATATGTAGTCAGTGTGACTCATAAACCTACCATATATGTAGTCAGTGTGACTCATAGACCTACTGTACCTTATATGTAGTCAGTGTGACTCATAAACCTACTGTACCATATATGTAGTCAGTGTGACTCATAAACCTACCATATATGTAGTCAGTATGACTCATAGACCTACAGTACCATATCTGTAGTCAGTGTGACTCATAGACCTACTGTACCATATACAGTATGTAGTCAGTATGACTCATAGACCTACTGTACCATATACAGTATGTAGTCAGTGTGACTCATAGATCTACTGTACCATATATGTAGTCAGTGTGACTCATAGACCTACAGTACCATATATGTAGTCAGTGTGACTCATAAACCTGCCATATATGTAGTCAGTGTGACTCATAGATCTACTGTACCATATATGTAGTCAGTGTGACTCATAGATCTACTGTACCATATATGTAGTCAGTGTGACTCAGACCTACAGTACCATATATGTAGTCAGTGTGACTCATATACCTACAGTACCATATATGTAGTCAGTG
This sequence comes from Oncorhynchus clarkii lewisi, assembly GCF_045791955.1. Lineage (NCBI taxonomy): Eukaryota > Metazoa > Chordata > Actinopteri > Salmoniformes > Salmonidae > Oncorhynchus > Oncorhynchus clarkii. The sequence goes on along the minus strand of NC_092159.1, from coordinate 58,816,513 downwards.
TGACTCATAGACCTACAGTACCATATACAGTATGTAGTCAGTGTGACTCATAGACCTACTGTACCATATCTGTAGTCAGTGTGACTCATAGACCTACTGTACCATATACAGGTATGTAGTCAGTGTGACTCATAGACCTACTGTACCATATACAGTATGTAGTCAGTGTGACTCATAGACCTACTGTACCAAATACAGGTATGTAGTCAGTGTGACTCATTGACCTACTGTACCATATACAGGTATGTAGTCAGTGTGACTCATAGACCTACTGTACCATATACAGTATGTAGTCAGTGTGACTCATAGACCTACTGTACCATATACAGTATGTAGTCAGTGTGACTCATAGACCTACTGTACCAAATACAGGTATGTACTCAGTGTGACTCATTGACCTACTGTACCATATACAGTATGTAGTCAGTGTGACTCATAGACCTACTGTACCATATCTGTAGTCAGTGTGACTCATAGACCTACTGTACCATATACAGGTATGTAGTCAGTGTGACTCATAGACCTACTGTACCATATACAGTATGTAGTCAGTGTGACTCATAGACCTACTGTGCCATATACAGTATGTAGTCAGTGTGACTCATAGACCTACTGTACCATATACAGGTATGTAGTCAGTGTGACTCATAGACCTACTGTACCATATACAGTATGTAGTCAGTGTGACTCATAGACCTACTGTGCCATATACAGTATGTAGTCAGTGTGACTCATAGACCTACTGTACCATATACAGTATGTAGTCAGTGTGACTCATAGACCTACTGTACCATATACAGTATGTAGTCAGTGTGACTCATAGACCTACTGTACCATATCTGTAGTCAGTGTGACTCATAGACCTACTGTACCATATACAGTATGTAGTCAGTGTGACTCATAGACCTACTGTACCGTATACAGTATGTAGTCAGTGTGACTCATAGACCTACTGTACCATAAACAGTATGTGGTTAATAAATATGCTACAGCTGCAGCATTTGGCCCTGAAATTCTGTGTTAATCGGATAATATGAATAAAAGTGTTTACATCCCACCAGGCAAAAATACATCTAATTAACAGTCTGTGAATATCATCTGTCAACTCACTGACATTGAACTTCAATTTGGTTAAAAACACACAAAGTATCCCTTTGGAGAAAATCACTTACTGCTTGAGGAATAAGTTAAAGACATTTTACAGAATTTGGCAACCTTTTATTGACTATATGGAGAATCTCCCCCCACATCTCATTGATTGAATCTCTATATAATCCTCACATAATGTTTCACACGTAATGTATAATATGTAGCCTACGGCAGGTGATCCAATGTCTCGTTATTTATTTAATTGTTTTTCTCTTTTCTTATTGTATGTTTGTTTATATAATTATTTTTGTTACGCTCGTCTGTTACTGTCACATCGTTGTCTAATAGCTTTTCACTTTTGTTTTGAATGTTCTTAATTGGAAAATGCAAAAATAAAATATATTTTTAAAAAAAACACAAAGTGGTCAACGTGCACTAATTCTCACCCGATTTTTAACAACAGGATGTTAAGGGTTAGTTTATTTAAAGTATTGTTCATGTTTCTTGCCAACACAATGAAATATCAACCAAATGTTGAGGTTGATTCTTCTGATTCTCTTTGTGTATGAGAGTTTGTGGTGAATCAATTGATTTCCTTTAGTTGGGCTGTTCAGATGTATCACTCTCTCGTCTAACAAGTCCTGCACAGGTTGCATCGTGTGTGGAAGCAGAAGACACACACTGAGAGGCTTTCAGGAATGGGTCATAGTTGGTAATAGCTCCAACCGTTCAAAATGTAGAGCCAAATTCGTAGAAAACTATTTCAAGATGTGCCAGAAGTGCTAGAAACAGTTTTTACCACTCCGTTAGGAGGTATCCAAGGTTACTCACGTAGGACTAAACTGCACATTCAGCTGATTGAGGAAAACACAGTATGTGCAGGAGATAAATTGGCGTTGTTCACTGTAACATGGACAATAAAGTTGTATTGTATTGTAGTACACAGTATGTAGTTTTAGTAAGTAGTAGGCAAGACAAAAAAATACCGGGACCTTTGCTAGCCTATTTCTAGACAACATTTCTGTTAATTTAGGGGATCCCTTTTTGCCTCATGACCACCATTAACATACGACGTTGGGGTCTCTCAGCTTCTGTTGTTGTTTGCTGCAATGTCATGTCAGTGTAAATGCTGTCAATAGTCATGTATGTATCAATATTGCTCAGTGTCCATGTGTTAACCTAATTGTAGCATCAATGTATTCTTCTTTGAGCAGACAATCTGCCAATTGGGCAATTTTCTAATAGGGTTTGTGTCTTTGTAAATAGCAGGCGCAAACTTGGCAGAGGGAAATGTTCCTCAAACAAGCAGTCCCTCTAAGGCTGGGATTCAAACAAACATCACAGAGCTGGTAGAACACCTCAGTTGACAATTAATAAAGGCAGTTTTCTGTGGAGTTATTGGCTCCATTCAATTGTAAATTATGCCGGGTTCACGTGCTAGTCGGAACTAGGAAACTGGAAAATGTCTGCCTTGCTAACTGGTTATAGTTATACATGTGCAGCATTCAACCGGTAAGCAAGTCAGACATTTCTGAGTTTCCTAGTTCTGTCTAACACATGAACGTGGCATATTCTAATGTGCAGTGTGATGTCTGCACATTGTGGTTTGTTTTAATCCCGGTCTTAGTTTTTACATCTGTAAAATACACTGACATTATACCCACAGTATCGCATTGGAATAATCTTGTAACCTCTAGAATGCTGTGAGAAGTCAGTGTAGGTTAGTATTGCGCATAAAATGCAAATACAGTATACTATTAAGTGCAAACTGGTTCTAAAGTTTGATCAATTTGACCATATAATTATGTTCAAAATGATGTAAGTTTACCACAATATAAAAAGCCTAAGCTCTTGTCCTTACGAGGTGGCTGGCACAAAGACAGACTAATGACACTGTAAGTTTCAACTGTTTTAAGCCTTCTTTGGTTCTGCTCACTGGGCAAATTAAGTTTTATGCAAATGAACAATGCCTTACAACATCACAACCACAGCTTTTAAAACCCCAATTTGTTCCAAGCTCACTTAAATTAGAAAATGAAGCTTTTTGCAATATACAATGCCTTATAAACAACACAACAGTAGGTGTGCATTGTGCTGGTGAAACCAGATGAGGCTTATGTAAAGCAATGTTTCTCCAGCCATTCCTATGGAGACACTCCTATGGTGGGCACATTTTTGGTTTAATGGAGCACCAACACATCAGATTTTACTAATGAAGGGCTAGTGCTGGGCTGTTAGTGCTGGGCTGTTAGTGCTGAGTGCTGTTAGTGTTGGGCTGTTAGTGCTGGGCTGTTAATGCTGGGATAGATCAAGAATATGCAATATCTAAGTCCCCCGGGAATGGATTTAGAAACAGGGAACCTAGGTCTTTTCACACGAGTGAGCCAAACCAAGCTGAGCCAAACCAAGCTGAGCCAAACCAACCTGGTCTATGCTCAGTGGTCTGGTTACACATCCACCACAGTTGCTGGAACTGTGTGTAAAAGGACCAGTGTGACTCATAGAGCGTGGTTAGATGGAGCCCTGGAGGTCATGTGTTCTTACCCAGCAACAGGCCTGTGGAGCGTGGTTAGATACAACCCTGGAGGTCATGTGTTCCTGCCCTTCAACAGGCCTGTGGAGCGTGGTTAGATACAGCCCTGGAGGTCATGTGTTCCTACCTGGCAACAGGCCTGTGGAGCGTGGTTAGATGGAGCCCTGGAGGTCATGTGTTCCTACCCTTCAGCAGGCCTGTGGAACTTGGTTAGATACAGCCATGGAGGTCATGTGTTCCAACCCGTGCTGGGTTGGTTTGGGTCGGCACGCGTGGTAGTGTGAAAAGGGTACAAGTAAGTCACCAGGCAGTGGGGTGTGCAGGAATGTCACCAGGCAGTGGGGTCTGCAGGACTGTCACCAGGCAGTGGGGTCTGCAGGACTGTCACCAGGCAGTGGGGTCTGCAGGACTGTCACCAGGCAGTGGGGTCTGCAGGACTGTCACCAGGCAGTGGGGTCTGTAGGACTGTCAGAGGAGTCACCAGGCAGTGGGGTCTGCAGGACTGTCAGGGGAGTCACCAGGCAGTGGGGTCTGCAGGACTGTCAGAGGAGTCACCAGGCAGTGGGGTCTGCAGGACTGTCAGGGGAGTCAACAGGCAGTGGGGTCTGCAGGACTGTCAGAGGAGTCACCAGGCAGTGGGGTCTGCAGGACTGTCAGGGGAGTCACCAGGCAGTGGGGTCTGCAGGACTGTCAGGGGAGTCACCAGGCAGTGGGGTCTGCAGGACTGTCAGGGGAGTCACCAGGCAGCGGGGTCTGGAGGACTGTCACCAGTCAGCGGGGTCTGCAGGACTGTCACCAGTCAGCGGGGTCTGCAGGACTGTCAGGGGAGTCACCAGTCAGCGGGGTCTGCAGGACTGTCACCAGTCAGCGGGGTCTGCAGGACTGTCAGAGGAGTCACCAGGCAGTGGGGTCTGCAGGACTGTCAGGGGAGTCACCAGGCAGTGGGGTCTGCAGGACTGTCAGAGGAGTCACCAGGCAGTGGGGTCTGCAGGACTGTCAGGGGAGTCACCAGGCAGTGGGGTCTGGAGGACTGTCAGGGGAGTCGCCAGGCAGCGGGGTCTGGAGGACTGTCACCAGTCAGCGGGGTCTGCAAGACTGTCACCAGTCAGCGGGGTCTGCAGGACTGTCAGGGGAGTCACCAGGCAGTGGGGTCTGCAGGACTGTCAGGGGAGTCAACAGGCAGTGGGGTCTGCAGGACTGTCAGGGGAGTCACCAGGCAGTGGGGTCTGCAAGACTGTCAGGGGAGTCACCAGGCAGTGGGGTCTGCAGGACTGTCAGGACTGTCACCAGTCAGCGGGGTCTACAGGACTGTCAGGGGAGTCACCAGTCAGTGGGGTCTGCAGGACTGTCAGGGGAGTCACCAGGCAGTGGAGTCTGCAGGACTGTCAGAGGAGTCACCAGGCAGTGGGGTCTGCAGGACTGTCAGGGGAGTCACCAGGCAGTGGGGTCTGCAGGACTGTCAGGACTGTCACCAGTCAGCGGGGTCTGCAGGACTGTCAGCGGAGTCACCAGTCAGTGGGGTCTGCAGGACTATCAGGGGAGTCACCAGTCAGCTGGGTCTGCAGGACCGTCAGGGGAGTCACCAGTCAGTGGGGTCTGCAGGACTGTCAGGGGAGTCACCAGTCAGCGGGGTCTGCAGGACCGTCAGGGGAGTCACCAGTCAGCTGGGTCTGCAGGACTGTCAGGGGAGTCACCAGGCAGTGGGGTCTGCAGGACTGTCAGGGGAGTCACCAGTCAGCTGGGTCTGCAGGACTGTCAGGGGAGTCACCAGTCAGCTGGGTCTGCAGGACTGTCACCAGTCAGCTGGGTCTGCAGGACTGTCAGGGGAGTCACCAGGCAGTGGGGTCTGCAGGACTGTCAGAGGAGTCACCAGGCAGTGGGGTCTGCAGGACTGTCAGGGGAGTCACCAGGCAGTGGGGTCTGCAGGACTGTCAGGGGAGTCACCAGGCAGTGGGGTCTGCAGGACTGTCAGGGGAGTCGCCAGGCAGCGGGGTCTGGAGGACTGTCACAAGTGAGCGGGGTCTGCAAGACTGTCACCAGTCAGCGGGGTCTGCAGGACTGTCAGGGGAGTCACCAGGCAGTGGGGTCTGCAGGACTGTCAGGGGAGTCACCAGGCAGTGGGGTCTGCAAGACTGTCAGGGGAGTCACCAGGCAGTGGGGTCTGCAGGACTGGCAGGACTGTCACCAGTCAGTGGGGTCTGCAGGACTATCAGGGGAGTCACCAGTCAGCTGGGTCTGCAGGACCGTCAGGGGAGTCACCAGTCAGCGGGGTCTGCAGGACTGTCAGGGGAGTCACCAGTCAGCGGGGTCTGCAGGACCGTCAGGGGAGTCACCAGTCAGCTGGGTCTGCAGGACTGTCAGGGGAGTCACCAGGCAGTGGGGTCTGCAGGACTGTCAGGGGAGTCACCAGTCAGCTGGGTCTGCAGGACTGTCAGGGGAGTCACCAGTCAGCTGGGTCTGCAGGACTGTCACCAGTCAGCTGGGTCTGCAGGACTGTCAGGGGAGTCACCAGGCAGTGGGGTCTGCAGGACTGTCAGAGGAGTCACCAGGCAGTGGGGTCTGCAGGACTGTCAGGGGAGTCACCAGGCAGTGGGGTCTGCAGGACTGTCAGGGGAGTCACCAGGCAGTGGGGTCTGCAGGACTGTCAGGGGAGTCGCCAGGCAGCGGGGTCTGGAGGACTGTCACAAGTCAGCGGGGTCTGCAAGACTGTCACCAGTCAGCGGGGTCTGCAGGACTGTCAGGGGAGTCACCAGGCAGTGGGGTCTGCAGGACTGTCAGGGGAGTCACCAGGCAGTGGGGTCTGCAAGACTGTCAGGGGAGTCACCAGGCAGTGGGGTCTGCAGGACTGGCAGGACTGTCACCAGTCAGCGGGGTCTGCAGGACTGTCAGGGGAGTCACCAGTCAGTGGGGTCTGCAGGACTGTCAGGGGAGTCACCAGGCAGTGGGGTCTGCAGGACTGTCAGAGGAGTCACCAGTCAGCTGGGTCTGCAGGACTGTCAGGGGAGTCACCAGGCAGTGGGGTCTGCAGGACTGTCAGAGGAGTCACCAGGCAGTGGGGTCTGCAGGACTGTCAGGGGAGTCACCAGGCAGTGGGGTCTGCAGGACTGTCACCAGTTAGCTGGGTCTGCAGGACTGTCAGGGGAGTCACCAGTCAGCTGGGTCTGCAGGACCGTCAGTGGAGTCACCAGTCAGCGGGGTCTGCAGGACTGTCAGGGGAGTCACCAGTCAGCGGGGTCTGCAGGACCGTCAGGGGAGTCACCAGTCAGCTGGGTCTGCAGGACTGTCAGGGGAGTCACCAGGCAGTGGGGTCTGCAGGACTGTCAGGGGAGTCACCAGTCAGCTGGGTCTGCAGGACTGTCAGGGGAGTCACCAGTCAGCTGGGTCTGCAGGACTGTCACCAGTTAGCTGGGTCTGCAGGACTGTCAGGGGAGTCACCAGTCAGCTGGGTCTGCAGGACCGTCAGGGGAGTCACCAGTCAGCTGGGTCTGCAGGACTGTCAGGGGAGTCACCAGTCAGCTGGGTCTGCAGGACTGTCACCAGTCAGCGGGGTCTGCAGGACTGTCACCAGTCAGCGGGGTCTGCAGGACTGTCACCAGTCAGCGGGGTCTGCAGGACTGTCACCAGGCAGCGGGGTCTGCAGGACTGTCACCAGGCAGCGGGGTCTGGAGGACTGTCACCAGTCAGCGGGGTCTGCAGGACTGTCACCAGTCAGCGGGGTCTGCAGGACTGTCACCAGTCAGCGGGGTCTGCAGGACTGTCACCAGTCAGCTGGGTCTGCAGGACTGTCAGGGGAGTCACCAGTCAGCTGGGTCTGCAGGACTGTCACCAGTCAGCGGGGTCTGCAGGACTGTCACCAGTCAGCGGGGTCTGGAGGACTGTCACCAGTCAGCGGGGTCTGCAGGACTGTCACCAGTCAGCGGGGTCTGCAGGACTGTCAGGGGAGTCACCAGTCAGCGGGGTCTGCAGGACTGTCACCAGTCAGCGGGGTCTGCAGGACTGTCAGAGGAGTCACCAGGCAGTGGGGTCTGCAGGACTGTCAGGGGAGTCACCAGGCAGTGGGGTCTGCAGGACTGTCAGAGGAGTCACCAGGCAGTGGGGTCTGCAGGACTGTCAGGGGAGTCACCAGGCAGTGGGGTCTGGAGGACTGTCAGGGGAGTCGCCAGGCAGCGGGGTCTGGAGGACTGTCACCAGTCAGCGGGGTCTGCAAGACTGTCACCAGTCAGCGGGGTCTGCAGGACTGTCAGGGGAGTCACCAGGCAGTGGGGTCTGCAGGACTGTCAGGGGAGTCAACAGGCAGTGGGGTCTGCAGGACTGTCAGGGGAGTCACCAGGCAGTGGGGTCTGCAAGACTGTCAGGGGAGTCACCAGGCAGTGGGGTCTGCAGGACTGTCAGGACTGTCACCAGTCAGCGGGGTCTGCAGGACTGTCAGGGGAGTCACCAGTCAGTGGGGTCTGCAGGACTGTCAGGGGAGTCACCAGGCAGTGGAGTCTGCAGGACTGTCAGAGGAGTCACCAGGCAGTGGGGTCTGCAGGACTGTCAGGGGAGTCACCAGGCAGTGGGGTCTGCAGGACTGTCAGGACTGTCACCAGTCAGCGGGGTCTGCAGGACTGTCAGTGGAGTCACCAGTCAGTGGGGTCTGCAGGACTATCAGGGGAGTCACCAGTCAGCTGGGTCTGCAGGACCGTCAGGGGAGTCACCAGTCAGCGGGGTCTGCAGGACTGTCAGGGGAGTCACCAGTCAGCGGGGTCTGCAGGACCGTCAGGGGAGTCACCAGTCAGCTGGGTCTGCAGGACTGTCAGGGGAGTCACCAGGCAGTGGGGTCTGCAGGACTGTCAGGGGAGTCACCAGTCAGCTGGGTCTGCAGGACTGTCAGGGGAGTCACCAGTCAGCTGGGTCTGCAGGACTGTCACCAGTCAGCTGGGTCTGCAGGACTGTCAGGGGAGTCACCAGGCAGTGGGGTCTGCAGGACTGTCAGAGGAGTCACCAGGCAGTGGGGTCTGCAGGACTGTCAGGGGAGTCACCAGGCAGTGGGGTCTGCAGGACTGTCAGGGGAGTCACCAGGCAGTGGGGTCTGCAGGACTGTCAGGGGAGTCGCCAGGCAGCGGGGTCTGGAGGACTGTCACAAGTCAGCGGGGTCTGCAAGACTGTCACCAGTCAGCGGGGTCTGCAGGACTGTCAGGGGAGTCACCAGGCAGTGGGGTCTGCAGGACTGTCAGGGGAGTCACCAGGCAGTGGGGTCTGCAAGACTGTCAGGGGAGTCACCAGGCAGTGGGGTCTGCAGGACTGGCAGGACTGTCACCAGTCAGTGGGGTCTGCAGGACTATCAGGGGAGTCACCAGTCAGCTGGGTCTGCAGGACCGTCAGGGGAGTCACCAGTCAGCGGGGTCTGCAGGACTGTCAGGGGAGTCACCAGTCAGCGGGGTCTGCAGGACCGTCAGGGGAGTCACCAGTCAGCTGGGTCTGCAGGACTGTCAGGGGAGTCACCAGGCAGTGGGGTCTGCAGGACTGTCAGGGGAGTCACCAGTCAGCTGGGTCTGCAGGACTGTCAGGGGAGTCACCAGTCAGCTGGGTCTGCAGGACTGTCACCAGTCAGCTGGGTCTGCAGGACTGTCAGGGGAGTCACCAGGCAGTGGGGTCTGCAGGACTGTCAGAGGAGTCACCAGGCAGTGGGGTCTGCAGGACTGTCAGGGGAGTCACCAGGCAGTGGGGTCTGCAGGACTGTCAGGGGAGTCACCAGGCAGTGGGGTCTGCAGGACTGTCAGGGGAGTCGCCAGAAAGCGGGGTCTGGAGGACTGTCACAAGTCAGCGGGGTCTGCAAGACTGTCACCAGTCAGCGGGGTCTGCAGGACTGTCAGGGGAGTCACCAGGCAGTGGGGTCTGCAGGACTGTCAGGGGAGTCACCAGGCAGTGGGGTCTGCAAGACTGTCAGGGGAGTCACCAGGCAGTGGGGTCTGCAGGACTGGCAGGACTGTCACCAGTCAGCGGGGTCTGCAGGACTGTCAGGGGAGTCACCAGTCAGTGGGGTCTGCAGGACTGTCAGGGGAGTCACCAGGCAGTGGGGTCTGCAGGACTGTCAGAGGAGTCACCAGTCAGCTGGGTCTGCAGGACTGTCAGGGGAGTCACCAGGCAGTGGGGTCTGCAGGACTGTCAGAGGAGTCACCAGGCAGTGGGGTCTGCAGGACTGTCAGGGGAGTCACCAGGCAGTGGGGTCTGCAGGACTGTCACCAGTTAGCTGGGTCTGCAGGACTGTCAGGGGAGTCACCAGTCAGCTGGGTCTGCAGGACCGTCAGTGGAGTCACCAGTCAGCGGGGTCTGCAGGACTGTCAGGGGAGTCACCAGTCAGCGGGGTCTGCAGGACCGTCAGGGGAGTCACCAGTCAGCTGGGTCTGCAGGACTGTCAGGGGAGTCACCAGGCAGTGGGGTCTGCAGGACTGTCAGGGGAGTCACCAGTCAGCTGGGTCTGCAGTACTGTCAGGGGAGTCACCAGTCAGCTGGGTCTGCAGGACTGTCACCAGTTAGCTGGGTCTGCAGGACTGTCAGGGGAGTCACCAGTCAGCTGGGTCTGCAGGACCGTCAGGGGAGTCACCAGTCAGCTGGGTCTGCAGGACTGTCAGGGGAGTCACCAGTCAGCTGGGTCTGCAGGACTGTCACCAGTCAGCGGGGTCTGCAGGACTGTCACCAGTCAGCGGGGTCTGCAGGACTGTCACCAGTCAGCGGGGTCTGCAGGACTGTCACCAGGCAGCGGGGTCTGCAGGACTGTCACCAGGCAGCGGGGTCTGCAGGACTGTCACCAGGCAGCGGGGTCTGGAGGACTGTCACCAGTCAGCGGGGTCTGCAGGACTGTCACCAGTCAGCGGGGTCTGCAGGACTGTCAGGGGAGTCACCAGTCAGCGGGGTCTGCAGGACTGTCACCAGTCAGCGGGGTCTGCAGGACTGTCAGAGGAGTCACCAGGCAGTGGGGTCTGCAGGACTGTCAGGGGAGTCACCAGGCAGTGGGGTCTGCAGGACTGTCAGAGGAGTCACCAGGCAGTGGGGTCTGCAGGACTGTCAGGGGAGTCACCAGGCAGTGGGGTCTGGAGGACTGTCAGGGGAGTCGCCAGGCAGCGGGGTCTGGAGGACTGTCACCAGTCAGCGGGGTCTGCAAGACTGTCACCAGTCAGCGGGGTCTGCAGGACTGTCAGGGGAGTCACCAGGCAGTGGGGTCTGCAGGACTGTCAGGGGAGTCAACAGGCAGTGGGGTCTGCAGGACTGTCAGGGGAGTCACCAGGCAGTGGGGTCTGCAAGACTGTCAGGGGAGTCACCAGGCAGTGGGGTCTGCAGGACTGTCAGGACTGTCACCAGTCAGCGGGGTCTGCAGGACTGTCAGGGGAGTCACCAGTCAGTGGGGTCTGCAGGACTGTCAGGGGAGTCACCAGGCAGTGGAGTCTGCAGGACTGTCAGAGGAGTCACCAGGCAGTGGGGTCTGCAGGACTGTCAGGGGAGTCACCAGGCAGTGGGGTCTGCAGGACTGTCAGGACTGTCACCAGTCAGCGGGGTTTGCAGGACTGTCAGGGGAGTCACCAGTCAGTGGGGTCTGCAGGACTGTCAGAGGAGTCACCAGGCAGTGGGGTCTGCAGGACTGTCAGGGGAGTCACCAGGCAGTGGGGTCTGCAGGACTGTCAGGGGAGTCACCAGGCAGTGGGGTCTGCAGGACTGTCAGGGGAGTCGCCAGGCAGCGGGGTCTGGAGGACTGTCACAAGTCAGCGGGGTCTGCAAGACTGTCACCAGTCAGCGGGGTCTGCAGGACTGTCAGGGGAGTCACCAGGCAGTGGGGTCTGCAGGACTGTCAGGGGAGTCACCAGGCAGTGGGGTCTGCAAGACTGTCAGGGGAGTCACCAGGCAGTGGGGTCTGCAGGACTGGCAGGACTGTCACCAGTCAGTGGGGTCTGCAGGACTATCAGGGGAGTCACCAGTCAGCTGGGTCTGCAGGACCGTCAGGGGAGTCACCAGTCAGCGGGGTCTGCAGGACTGTCAGGGGAGTCACCAGTCAGCGGGGTCTGCAGGACCGTCAGGGGAGTCACCAGTCAGCTGGGTCTGCAGGACTGTCAGGGGAGTCACCAGGCAGTGGGGTCTGCAGGACTGTCAGGGGAGTCACCAGTCAGCTGGGTCTGCAGGACTGTCAGGGGAGTCACCAGTCAGCTGGGTCTGCAGGACTGTCACCAGTCAGCTGGGTCTGCAGGACTGTCAGGGGAGTCACCAGGCAGTGGGGTCTGCAGGACTGTCAGAGGAGTCACCAGGCAGTGGGGTCTGCAGGACTGTCAGGGGAGTCACCAGGCAGTGGGGTCTGCAGGACTGTCAGGGGAGTCACCAGGCAGTGGGGTCTGCAGGACTGTCAGGGGAGTCGCCAGGCAGCGGGGTCTGGAGGACTGTCACAAGTCAGCGGGGTCTGCAAGACTGTCACCAGTCAGCGGGGTCTGCAGGACTGTCAGGGGAGTCACCAGGCAGTGGGGTCTGCAGGACTGTCAGGGGAGTCACCAGGCAGTGGGGTCTGCAAGACTGTCAGGGGAGTCACCAGGCAGTGGGGTCTGCAGGACTGGCAGGACTGTCACCAGTCAGCGGGGTCTGCAGGACTGTCAGGGGAGTCACCAGTCAGTGGGGTCTGCAGGACTGTCAGGGGAGTCACCAGGCAGTGGGGTCTGCAGGACTGTCAGAGGAGTCACCAGTCAGCTGGGTCTGCAGGACTGTCAGGGGAGTCACCAGGCAGTGGGGTCTGCAGGACTGTCAGAGGAGTCACCAGGCAGTGGGGTCTGCAGGACTGTCAGGGGAGTCACCAGGCAGTGGGGTCTGCAGGACTGTCACCAGTTAGCTGGGTCTGCAGGACTGTCAGGGGAGTCACCAGTCAGCTGGGTCTGCAGGACCGTCAGGGGAGTCACCAGTCAGCGGGGTCTGCAGGACTGTCAGGGGAGTCACCAGTCAGCGGGGTCTGCAGGACCGTCAGGGGAGTCACCAGTCAGCTGGGTCTGCAGGACTGTCAGGGGAGTCACCAGGCAGTGGGGTCTGCAGGACTGTCAGGGGAGTCACCAGTCAGCTGGGTCTGCAGGACTGTCAGGGGAGTCACCAGTCAGCTGGGTCTGCAGGACTGTCACCAGTTAGGTGGGTCTGCAGGACTGTCAGGGGAGTCACCAGTCAGCTGGGTCTGCAGGACCGTCAGGGGAGTCACCAGTCAGCTGGGTCTGCAGGACTGTCAGGGGAGTCACCAGTCAGCTGGGTCTGCAGGACTGTCACCAGTCAGCGGGGTCTGCAGGACTGTCACCAGTCAGCTGGGTCTGCAGGACCGTCACCAGTCAGCGGGGTCTGCAGGACTGTCACCAGTCAGCGGGGTCTGCAGGACTGTCACCAGGCAGCGGGGTCTGGAGGACTGTCACCAGTCAGCGGGGTCTGCAGGACTGTCACCAGTCAGCGGGGTCTGCAGGACTGTCAGGGGAGTCACCAGTCAGCGGGGTCTGCAGGACTGTCACCAGTCAGCGGGGTCTGCAGGACTGTCAGAGGAGTCACCAGGCAGTGGGGTCTGCAGGACTGTCAGGGGAGTCACCAGGCAGTGGGGTCTGCAGGACTGTCAGAGGAGTCACCAGGCAGTGGGGTCTGCAGGACTGTCAGGGGAGTCACCAGGCAGTGGGGTCTGGAGGACTGTCAGGGGAGTCGCCAGGCAGCGGGGTCTGGAGGACTGTCACCAGTCAGCGGGGTCTGCAAGACTGTCACCAGTCAGCGGGGTCTGCAGGACTGTCAGGGGAGTCACCAGGCAGTGGGGTCTGCAGGACTGTCAGGGGAGTCAACAGGCAGTGGGGTCTGCAGGACTGTCAGGGGAGTCACCAGGCAGTGGGGTCTGCAAGACTGTCAGGGGAGTCACCAGGCAGTGGGGTCTGCAGGACTGTCAGGACTGTCACCAGTCAGCGGGGTCTGCAGGACTGTCAGGGGAGTCACCAGTCAGTGGGGTCTGCAGGACTGTCAGGGGAGTCACCAGGCAGTGGAGTCTGCAGGACTGTCAGAGGAGTCACCAGGCAGTGGGGTCTGCAGGACTGTCAGGGGAGTCACCAGGCAGTGGGGTCTGCAGGACTGTCAGGACTGTCACCAGTCAGCGGGGTTTGCAGGACTGTCAGGGGAGTCACCAGTCAGTGGGGTCTGCAGGACTATCAGGGGAGTCACCAGTCAGCTGGGTCTGCAGGACCGTCAGGGGAGTCACCACTCAGCGGGGTCTGCAGGACTGTCAGGGGAGTCACCAGGCAGTGGGGTCTGCAGGACTGTCAGGGGAGTCACCAGTCAGCTGGGTCTGCAGGACTGTCAGGGGAGTCACCAGTCAGCTGGGTCTGCAGGACTGTCACCAGTCAGCTGGGTCTGCAGGACTGTCAGGGGAGTCACCAGGCAGTGGGGTCTGCAGGACTGTCAGAGGAGTCACCAGGCAGTGGGGTCTGCAGGACTGTCAGGGGAGTCACCAGGCAGTGGGGTCTGCAGGACTGTCAGGGGAGTCACCAGGCAGTGGGGTCTGCAGGACTGTCAGGGGAGTCGCCAGGCAGCGGAGTCTGGAGGACTGTCACAAGTCAGCGGGGTCTGCAAGACTGTCACCAGTCAGCGGGGTCTGCAGAACTGTCAGGGGAGTCACCAGGCAGTGGGGTCTGCAGGACTGTCAGGGGAGTCACCAGGCAGTGGGGTCTGCAAGACTGTCAGGGGAGTCACCAGGCAGTGGGGTCTGCAGGACTGGCAGGACTGTCACCAGTCAGCGGGGTCTGCAGGACTGTCAGGGGAGTCACCAGTCAGTGGGGTCTGCAGGACTGTCAGGGGAGTCACCAGGCAGTGGGGTCTGCAGGACTGTCAGAGGAGTCACCAGTCAGCTGGGTCTGCAGGACTGTCAGGGGAGTCACCAGGCAGTGGGGTCTGCAGGACTGTCAGAGGAGTCACCAGGCAGTGGGGTCTGCAGGACTGTCAGGGGAGTCACCAGGCAGTGGGGTCTGCAGGACTGTCACCAGTTAGCTGGGTCTGCAGGACTGTCAGGGGAGTCACCAGTCAGCTGGGTCTGCAGGACCGTCAGGGGAGTCACCAGTCAGCGGGGTCTGCAGGACTGTCAGGGGAGTCACCAGTCAGCGGGGTCTGCAGGACCGTCAGGGGAGTCACCAGTCAGCTGGATCTGCAGGACTGTCAGGGGAGTCACCAGGCAGTGGGGTCTGCAGGACTGTCAGGGGAGTCACCAGTCAGCTGGGTCTGCAGGACTGTCAGGGGAGTCACCAGTCAGCTGGGTCTGCAGGACTGTCACCAGTTAGCTGGGTCTGCAGGACTGTCAGGGGAGTCACCAGTCAGCTGGGTCTGCAGGACCGTCAGGGGAGTCACCAGTCAGCTGGGTCTGCAGGACTGTCACCAGTCAGCGGGGTCTGCAGGACTGTCACCAGTCAGCGGGGTCTGCAGGACTGTCACCAGTCAGCGGGGTCTGCAGGACTGTCACCAGTCAGCGGGGTCTGCAGGACTGTCACCAGTCAGCGGGGTCTGCAGGACTGTCAGGGGAGTCACCAGTCAGCTGGGTCTGCAGGACTGTCAGGGGAGTCACCAGTCAGCTGGGTCTGCAGGACTGTCAGGGGAGTCACCAGTCAGCTGGGTCTGCAGGACTGTCAGGACTGTCACCAGTCAGCGGGGTCTGCAGGACTGTCACCAGTCAGCGGGGTCTGCAGGACTGTCAGGGGAGTCACCAGTCAGCGGGGTCTGCAGGACTGTCAGGGGAGTCACCAGTCAGCGGGGTCTGCAGGACTGTCAGGGGAGTCACCAGTCAGCGGGGTCTGCAGGACTGTCAGGGGAGTCACCAGTCAGCGGGGTCTGCAGGACTGTCAGGGGAGTCACCAGGCAGTGGGGTCTGCAGGACTGTCAGGGGAGTCAACAGGCAGTGGGGTCTGCAGGACTGTCAGGGGAGTCACCAGGCAGTGGGGTCTGCAAGACTGTCAGGGGAGTCACCAGGCAGTGGGGTCTGCAGGACTGTCAGGACTGTCACCAGTCAGCGGGGTCTGCAGGACTGTCAGGGGAGTCACCAGTCAGTGGGGTCTGCAGGACTGTCAGGGGAGTCACCAGGCAGTGGAGTCTGCAGGACTGTCAGAGGAGTCACCAGGCAGTGGGGTCTGCAGGACTGTCAGGGGAGTCACCAGGCAGTGGGGTCTGCAGGACTGTCAGGACTGTCACCAGTCAGCGGGGTTTGCAGGACTGTCAGGGGAGTCACCAGTCAGTGGGGTCTGCAGGACTATCAGGGGAGTCACCAGTCAGCTGGGTCTGCAGGACCGTCAGGGGAGTCACCAGTCAGCGGGGTCTGCAGGACTGTCAGGGGAGTCACCAGGCAGTGGGGTCTGCAGGACTGTCAGGGGAGTCACCAGTCAGCTGGGTCTGCAGGACTGTCAGGGGAGTCACCAGTCAGCTGGGTCTGCAGGACTGTCACCAGTCAGCTGGGTCTGCAGGACTGTCAGGGGAGTCACCAGGCAGTGGGGTCTGCAGGACTGTCAGAGGAGTCACCAGGCAGTGGGGTCTGCAGGACTGTCAGGGGAGTCACCAGGCAGTGGGGTCTGCAGGACTGTCAGGGGAGTCACCAGGCAGTGGGGTCTGCAGGACTGTCAGGGGAGTCGCCAGGCAGCGGGGTCTGGAGGACTGTCACAAGTCAGCGGGGTCTGCAAGACTGTCACCAGTCAGCGGGGTCTGCAGAACTGTCAGGGGAGTCACCAGGCAGTGGGGTCTGCAGGACTGTCAGGGGAGTCACCAGGCAGTGGGGTCTGCAAGACTGTCAGGGGAGTCACCAGGCAGTGGGGTCTGCAGGACTGGCAGGACTGTCACCAGTCAGCGGGGTCTGCAGGACTGTCAGGGGAGTCACCAGTCAGTGGGGTCTGCAGGACTGTCAGGGGAGTCACCAGGCAGTGGGGTCTGCAGGACTGTCAGAGGAGTCACCAGTCAGCTGGGTCTGCAGGACTGTCAGGGGAGTCACCAGGCAGTGGGGTCTGCAGGACTGTCAGAGGAGTCACCAGGCAGTGGGGTCTGCAGGACTGTCAGGGGAGTCACCAGGCAGTGGGGTCTGCAGGACTGTCACCAGTTAGCTGGGTCTGCAGGACTGTCAGGGGAGTCACCAGTCAGCTGGGTCTGCAGGACCGTCAGGGGAGTCACCAGTCAGCGGGGTCTGCAGGACTGTCAGGGGAGTCACCAGTCAGCGGGGTCTGCAGGACCGTCAGGGGAGTCACCAGTCAGCTGGATCTGCAGGACTGTCAGGGGAGTCACCAGGCAGTGGGGTCTGCAGGACTGTCAGGGGAGTCACCAGTCAGCTGGGTCTGCAGGACTGTCAGGGGAGTCACCAGTCAGCTGGGTCTGCAGGACTGTCACCAGTCAGCGGGGTCTGCAGGACTGTCACCAGTCAGCGGGGTCTGCAGGACTGTCACCAGTCAGCGGGGTCTGCAGGACTGTCACCAGTCAGCGGGGTCTGCAGGACTGTCACCAGTCAGCGGGGTCTGCAGGACTGTCAGGGGAGTCACCAGTCAGCTGGGTCTGCAGGACTGTCAGGGGAGTCACCAGTCAGCTGGGTCTGCAGGACTGTCAGGGGAGTCACCAGTCAGCTGGGTCTGCAGGACTGTCAGGACTGTCACCAGTCAGCGGGGTCTGCAGGACTGTCACCAGTCAGCGGGGTCTGCAGGACTGTCAGGGGAGTCACCAGTCAGCGGGGTCTGCAGGACTGTCAGGGGAGTCACCAGTCAGCGGGGTCTGCAGGACTGTCAGGGGAGTCACCAGTCAGCGGGGTCTGCAGGACTGTCAGGGGAGTCACCAGTCAGCGGGGTCTGCAGGACTGTCAGGGGAGTCACCAGGCAGCGGGGTCTGCAGGACTGTCAGGGGAGTCACCAGTCAGTGGGGTCTGCAGGACTGTCAGGGGAGTCACCAGTCAGCGGGGTCTGCAGGACTGTCACCAGTCTGCAGGACTGTCAGGGGAGTCACCAGTCAGCGGGGTCTGCAGGACTGTCACCAGTCAGCGGGGTCTGCAGGACTGTCACCAGTCAGCTGGGTCTGTAGGACCGTCAGGGGAGTCACCAGTCAGCGGGGTCTGCAGGACTGTCACCAGTCAGCGGGGTCTGCAGGACTGTCACCAGTCAGCGGGGTCTGCAGGACCGTCAGGGGAGAACAGTTACGTTGTGTTTGGTCATATCTCTGAATGTCATTGTTTGACAGATCAGCATTTGCCAGATTATTTCCCATCTAATTGTTTGATCATCATCAGCTCTACCTGTGTATGATTGGCTGGGCTTCAGGGGGGCCCTGCAGCGCCGCAGTAGCCGCCACCTCAAACCTTCACATGGAATTCCAACAGGAACTAAGCCCTCATGATCCCCATGGACACCGTTTGTTTGTTTGCAGCAATGGTATTGGTACAAGATCCTGAGGACTTGAACTCGAAGGTATGGCCTACACACTAGTGTGATTGTAAGCCATTCATTATGCAGAGGATGAGGTAAGTCTAGCTATTGCTGTGAAAAAACAATTGATATAATAGGGCTCCGTGGGACATAAAAAATTCATAAGAGATTCTGCAATAATGGCTTCACCACTGGTGTGAACATTTACAGTTACTTGCGAAATACTGCACATGTACAGCGAGTCAGAATCCCCCAATTTATGAAGCACTCCAATTCAATGTCCAGTCAGCTCTTTGGCTGCAGGCACCTGCAGTCTTCTTGGTGTTAAAGGGCCAAATCAGCTGCTGCTACATCCGTTTTTGGACTTACAAATGAGGAATATGTACCCATTAATTCTTGAAGAATACAACTTATAAATGAGTTATATGTACCCATTGATTCTTGAAGAATAGAACTTATACATGCCTCAGGAGCTTAATTCAACTGTCGTACCCCATCAGAACCCAAAACATAAGCTTGTTTTATTCCAATGTTTGTAAACCATATATATGTATAGAAATGTTGTATAGACACATACTGTATCAAGGATGGTCAGTACTTGCATCCATAGTTCTGTCTATGAATTTGAGAGTGCTTACATTTCTCCAGCCCTATCGCTCAGCTTTTTACTGAACCAGGGGTGGGGAGGCCACTTTGTTATTGTTTCTACTGCTGATTGCCGCTTTTAGGTTTCCGGTGTTGACTAGAGTGGTAGCTGTTAATGAATGACCAGAGCATGGCAATGGGGTTCTGGCAGCCATACAACAATATATTAGGGCAGTCCAAATCACATTCAACTTGTGGATGGAGCCAGCGTAATATTTCAGCCCTCTCTCTCGCCGCATAATACTACCAAGGCTGACAGGGAGACATCTCTCTCTTTTGGCAGCGGCACTCACAGAGTTTTGACAGAGTGCTGCTATTTTAACTTGGGTATCTGCCGTTCTACTATCTGTGGGAAACAAAATTGCCTTACAAACTTGTGTTGCGGATACACACACCTGTGTTGCGGATAGTCACTGACCACTCTCCACAGGCCTGTTGCCGGGTAGGAACACATGACTTCCAGGGCTGTATCTAACCACGCTCCACAGGCCTGTTGAAGGGTAGGAACACAAGACCTCCAGGGCTCCATCTAACCACGCTCCACAGGCCTGTTGAAGGGTAGGAACACATGACCTCCAGGGCTCCATCTAACCACGCTCCACAGGCCTGTTGAAGGGTAGGAACACATGACCTCCAGGGCTGTATCTAACCACGCTCCACAGGCCTGTTGAAGGGTAGGAACACATGACCTCCAGGGCTGTATCTAACCACGCTCCACAGGCCTGTTGCTGAGTAGGAACACATGACCTCCAGGGCTCCATCTAACCACGCTCCACAGGCCTGTTGCCGGGTAGGAGCACATGACCTCCAGGGCTCCATCTAACCACGCTCCACAGGCCTGTTGCCGGGTAGGAACACAAGACCTCCAGGGCTCCATCTAACCACGCTCCACAGGCCTGTTGCCGGGTTGGAACACATGACCTCCAGGGCTCCATCTAACCACGCTCCACAGGCCTGTTGCCGGGTAGAAACACATGATCTCCAGGGCTCCATCTAACCACGCTCCACAGGCCTGTTGAAGGGTAGGAACACATGACCTCCAGGGCTGTATCTAACCACGCTCCACAGGCCTGTTGAAGGGTAGGAACACATGACCTCCAGGGCTGTATCTAACCACGCTCCACAGGCCTGTTGAATGGTAGAAACACATGACCTCCAGGGCTCCATCTAACCACGCTCCACAGGCCTGTTGAATGGTAGGAACACATGACTTCCAGGGCTGTACCTAACCACGCTCCACAGGCCTGTTGAATGGTAGAAACACATGACCTCCAGGGCTCCATCTAACCACGCTCCACAGGCCTGTTGAAGGGTAGGAACACAAGACCTCCAGGGCTCCATCTAACCACGCTCCACAGGCCTGTTGAAGGGTAGGAACACATGACCTCCAGGGCTCCATCTAACCACGCTCCACAGGCCTGTTGCCGGGTTGGAACACATGACCTCCAGGGCTACATCTAACTACGCTCCACAGGCCTGTTGCCGGGTAGAAACACATAACCTCCAGGGCTGTATCTAACCACGCTCCACAGGCCTGTTGCCGGGTTGGAACACATGACCTCCAGGGCTCCATCTAACCACGCTCCACAGGCCTGTTGCCGGGTAGAAACACATGACCTCCAGGGCTGTATCTAACCACGCTCCACAGGCCTGTTGAAGGGTAGGAACACATGACCTCCAGGGCTCCATCTAACCACGCTCCACAGGCCTGTTGAATGGTAGGAACACATGACCTCCAGGGCTCCATCTAACCACGCTCCACAGGCCTGTTGAATGGTAGGAACACATGACCTCCAGGGCTGTACCTAACCACGCTCCACAGGCCTGTTGAAGGGTAGGAACACATGACCTCCAGGGCTGTATCTAACCACGCTCCACAGGCCTGTTGAATGGTAGGAACACATGACCTCCAGGGCTCCATCTAACCACGCTCCACAGGCCTGTTGAAGGGTAGGAACACATGACTTCCAGGGCTCCATCTAACCACGCTCCACAGGCCTGTTGAATGGTAGGAACACATGACCTCCAGGGCTGTATCTAACCACGCTCCACAGGCCTGTTGAATGGTAGGAACATGTGACCTCCAGGGCTGTATCTAACCACGCTCCACAGGCCTGTTGAATGGTAGGAACACATGACCTCCAGGGCTCCATCTAACCACGCTCCACATGCCTGTTGAATGGTAGGAACACGTGACCTCCAGGGCTGTATCTAACCACGCTCCACAGGCCTGTTGAATGGTAGGAACACATGACCTCCAGGGCTGTATCTAACCACGCTCCACAGGCCTGTTGAATGGTAGGAACACATGACCTCCAGGGCTCCATCTAACCACGCTCCACAGGCCTGTTGCCGGGTAGAAACACATGACCTCCAGGGCTGTATCTAACCACGCTCCACAGGCCTGTTGAATGGTAGGAACACATGACCTCCAGGGCTCCATCTAACCACGCTCCACAGGCCTGTTGCCGGGTTGGAACACATGACCTCCAGGGCTGTATCTAACCACGCTCCACAGGCCTGTTGAAGGGTAGGAACACATGACTTCCAGGGCTGTATCTAACCACGCTCCACAGGCCTGTTGAATGGTAGGAACACATGACCTCCAGGGCTGTATCTAACCACGCTCCACAGGCCTGTTGAAGGGTAGGAACACATGACCTCCAGGGCTGTATCTAACCACGCTCCACAGGCCTGTTGAATGGTAGGAACACATGACCTCCAGGGCTGTATCTTCCGATTGCGTGTACTTTCCAGTGCCATTACTGAGCCACTGACCTGATTACCTGTTCCATTACAATACAGAATTGTCTTGAAATTGACTGCTGCAATATTTAGTCTCCCTAACACATCAAATTCAACAGACAGGCATTCAGGGAGACACTGCCTGTCTTATACATTGTTTGTGTTTCACCTCAGAAGACCTCTGCTATTCTCTGCTGGTTTAATAGCCGTGGAGGTGTCCTGTAGTTGACAGGTATGAAAGGGTACAGTACAAGTAGAATTGGAATTCAGTGAAACCCTTACGGCAGTACACATTCATTGAAAAGCAAAATTCTTCCTGCTTAAAATATGAATTATTTAAATTAGTTTTGATTTGCCTCCTTTTGTTCCCCAGGCCTTGTCATATCAATCACAATTTAAAAATAAGCATTTCTAGGTTTAGTACAGAGCAGCTTTGATTTAGTACCCAACAACATTTTTAAGCTCTGCCTCCCTGACACAGGATTGGTGTCATGTTGCAAAAGGATGGAAACCAGGCACAGCAATAAGTAATAGGAGTTTTAATTGACTACCCAAAACAGAAGAGTAAGGTGTAAACCTCTAAATAATTCACGAGACGAGACCCGTAATAACAAGTGCCCAAAAAAAAACACGTAGCACCAAAGCCCGAATAAAACAGAGCACAGGTACTCACAAGACCAACGGACACAGGACATGATCGACAACGACAATGGGGAACAGAGGACACTTATATACACATAGTAATCAGGGGGATTGGGAACCAGGTGTGCATAATGAGACAGTACGGTCCGGGGTTGGTGGTGATGATCCAGTTCAGTGACGCCTAGAAAGCTGTTGACACAGACCTCCCGAGCTGGTGAACAGAATGAGCAGCAGTACCCAGCTGGTGAACAGAATGAGCAGCAGTACCCAGCTGGTGAACAGAATGAGCAGTGGTACCCAGCTGGAGAACAGAATGAGCAGCGGTACCCAGCTGGTGAACAGAATGAGCAGCGGTACCCAGCTGGTGAACAGAATGACCAGCAGTACCTAGCTGGTGAACAGAATGAGCAGCAGTACTCAGCTGGTGAACAGAATGAGCAGCAGTACCCAGCTGGTGAACAGAATGAGCAGCAGTACCCAGCTGGTGAACAGAATGAGCAGCAGTACCCAGCTGGTGAACTGAATGAGCAGCAGTACCCAGCTGGTGAACTGAATGAGCAGCAGTACCCAGCTGGTGAACTGAATGAGCAGCAGTACCCAGCTGGTGAACAGAATGAGCAGCAGTACCCAGCTGGTGAACTGAATGAGCAGCAATACCCAGCTGGTGAACAGAATGAGCAGCAGTACCCAGCTGGTGAACTGAATGAGCAGCAGTACCCAGCTGGTGAACTGAATGAGCAGCAGTACCCTGCTGGTGAACAGAATGAGCAGCAGTACCCAGCTGGTGAACTGAATGAGCAGCAGTACCCAGCTGGTGAACTGAATGAGCAGCAGTACTCAGCTGGTGAACAGAATGAACAGCAGTACCCAGCTGGTGAACTGAAAGAGCAGCAGTACTCAGCTGGTGAACAGAATGAGCAGCAGTACTCAGCTGGTGAACAGAATGAGCAGCAGTACTCAGCTGGTGAACAGAATGAGCAGCAGTACAGAGCTGGTGAACAGAATGAGCAGCAGTACTCAGCTGGTGAACAGAATGAGCAGCAGTACCCAGCTGGTGAACAGAATGAGCAGCAGTACAGAGCTGCTGAACAGAATGAGCAGCAGTACCCAGCTGGTGAACAGAATGAGCAGCAGTACCCAGCTGGTGAACTGAATGAGCAGCAGTACTCAGCTGGTGAACTGAATGAGCAGCAGTACCCAGCTGGTGAACTGAATGAGCAGCAGTATCGGGGGGATCCGTGACAATTGGAGGCATTTCCATTGGAGGCTAATTTGCACTTCGCCATATTTGTCACACACTGTAATAATTGTGATAAAGGCTCAATGACTCACACTGACTTACTGTAAGTCTTCCCGATACACCGTATTAAACACACCTCTCTCTCAATCCATAAACAGAAATTGTCTCGTGGTTCTTCAGCTAAATGAAATCTGCTACAGATGTGCAATGAGACATGCTTGAAATAATGTGACCCTTTAAAATAAACAGACTTCATTACCGGAGTATCTGTAAAATCAGTGGAATTACTGGTTTTCTCATCCAGTTTTCAAATGTAATATTGGCATCGTAGAGGAAGTAGTTTGTTGGCATTATACGTGATTGGTTAGATTTTCTTGTTAAATCAAAATTGAAAGGTTCAGCACAGTTGAAAAATATATGGCAAATAGAAATCCATCAATAATAGAATTCTACTATATACCGAAAGAGCTTCCATCTGTGGTCCTGATTAATTCTGCTCTATAACCAAAGAGCTTCCTTCTGTGGAGCTGTGGAATTCTGCTCTATAACCAAAGAGCTTCCTTCTGTGGAGCTGTGGAATTCTACTATATACCGAAAGAGCTTCCATCTGTGGTCCTGATTAATTCTGCTCTATAACCAAAGAGTTTCCATCTGTGGTCCTGATTAATTCTGCTCTATAACCAAAGAGCTTCCTTCTGTGGAGCTGTGGAATTCTGCTCTATACCCAAAGCGTTTCCATCTGTGGAGCTGTGGAATTCTGCTCTATACCCAAAGCGTTTCCATCTGTGGAGCTGTGGAATTCTGCTTTATAACCAAAGAGCTTCCATCTGTGGAGCTGATTAATTCTGCTCTATACCTAAAGAGTTTCCATCTGTGGTCCTGATTAATTCTGCTCTATAACCAAAGAGCTTCCTTCTGTGGAGCTGATTAATTCTGCTCTATACCTAAAGAGTTTCCATCTGTGGTCCTGATTAATTCTGCTCTATAACCAAAGAGCTTCCTTCTGTGGAGCTGTGGAATTCTGCTCTATACCCAAAGCGTTTCCATCTGTGGAGCTGTGGAATTCTGCTCTATAACCAAAGAGCTTCCTTCTGTGGAGCTGTGGAATTCTACTATATACCGAAAGAGCTTCCATCTGTGGTCCTGATTAATTCTGCTCTATAACCAAAGAGTTTCCATCTGTGGTCCTGATTAATTCTGCTCTATAACCAAAGAGCTTCCTTCTGTGGAGCTGTGGAATTCTGCTCTATACCCAAAGCGTTTCCATCTGTGGAGCTGTGGAATTCTGCTCTATACCCAAAGCGTTTCCATCTGTGGAGCTGTGGAATTCTGCTTTATAACCAAAGAGCTTCCATCTGTGGAGCTGATTAATTCTGCTCTATACCTAAAGAGTTTCCATCTGTGGTCCTGATTAATTCTGCTCTATAACCAAAGAGCTTCCTTCTGTGGAGCTGTGGAATTCTGCTTTATAACCAAAGAGCTTCCATCTGTGGAGCTGTGGAATTCTGCTCTATACCCAAAGAGTTTCCATCTGTGGAGCTGTGGAATTCTGCTCTATAACCAAAGAGCTTCCATCTGTGGAGCTGTGAAATTCTGCTCTATAACCAAAGAGTTTCCATCTGTGGAGCTGTGGAATTCTGCTCTATACCCAAAGCGTTTCCATCTGTGGAGCTGTGGAATTCTGCTCTATACCCAAAGAGTTTCCATCTGTGGAGCTGTGGAATTCTGCTCTATAACCAAAGAGCTTCCATCTGTGGAGCTGTGAAATTCTGCTCTATAACCAAAGAGTTTCCATCTGTGGAGCTGTGAAATTCTGCTCTATACCCAAAGCGTTTCCATCTGTGGAGCTGTGGAATTCTGCTCTATAACCAAAGAGCTTCCATCTGTGGAGCTGTGGAATTCTGCTCTATACCCAAAGCGTTTCCATCTGTGGAGCTGTGGAATTCTGCTCTATAACCAAAGAGCTTCCTTCTGTGGAGCTGTGGAATTCTACTATATACCGAAAGAGCTTCCATCTGTGGTCCTGATTAATTCTGCTCTATAACCAAAGAGTTTCCATCTGTGGTCCTGATTAATTCTGCTCTATAACCAAAGAGCTTCCTTCTGTGGAGCTGTGGAATTCTGCTCTATACCCAAAGCGTTTCCATCTGTGGAGCTGTGGAATTCTGCTCTATACCCAAAGCGTTTCCATCTGTGGAGCTGTGGAATTCTGCTTTATAACCAAAGAGCTTCCATCTGTGGAGCTGATTAATTCTGCTCTATACCTAAAGAGTTTCCATCTGTGGTCCTGATTAATTCTGCTCTATAACCAAAGAGCTTCCTTCTGTGGAGCTGTGGAATTCTGCTCTATACCCAAAGCGTTTCCATCTGTGGAGCTGTGGAATTCTGCTTTATAACCAAAGAGCTTCCATCTGTGGAGCTGATTAATTCTGCTCTATACCTAAAGAGTTTCCATCTGTGGAGCTGTGGAATTCTGCTTTATAACCAAAGAGCTTCCATCTGTGGAGCTGTGGAATTCTGCTCTATACCCAAAGAGTTTCCATCTGTGGAGCTGTGGAATTCTGCTCTATAACCAAAGAGCTTCCATCTGTGGAGCTGTGAAATTCTGCTCTATAACCAAAGAGTTTCCATCTGTGG
The DNA here is from genome assembly GCF_045791955.1 of Oncorhynchus clarkii lewisi. Taxonomy (NCBI): domain Eukaryota; kingdom Metazoa; phylum Chordata; class Actinopteri; order Salmoniformes; family Salmonidae; genus Oncorhynchus; species Oncorhynchus clarkii. The sequence goes on along the minus strand of NC_092159.1, from coordinate 58,790,595 downwards.
AGCTGTGAAATTCTGCTCTATACCCAAAGCGTTTCCATCTGTGGAGCTGTGGAATTCTGCTCTATAACCAAAGAGCTTCCATCTGTGGAGCTGTGGAATTCTGATGTATGTGATAAGTGGATCTATTCAACCATCACTGCTCAACTGAGGTAAAGATCATATAGGGCAGGCAATGAATACATTCTCCACACCTCTCCTTACCTTTCCCTTCTTCCTGACACGACATCTTCTTCTTTATCCCCTATCTTTATGCATTTCATACCACTTCCAGATCTATGCTGGCTGGCTGGGAGCTTCAGTGAGTCACGTGGGCTCACTGTCTCCCGTGCTGATTCAGAGTGGGGTCTAACTCACGTCTCAAGATGGATTGGTCTCATAAAGTGCAGAGGGACATGATCCCTGGAGGGGCGTGAATAAGCTGGGTTTTGTTTTATAACCAGTCCACATGAAGAGTTAATTAGCAAAGAAGGACCTGGAACGCTCAGTGAGACCCAACACTATGCAAGTGTTATATAATCAAAAATTGTGGGCTCAGATTGCTTTATTCCCCCTCTAATAGCTTTCCTTGAATCAGACGGGAGTGGGAAGAAAATGTCTAGAGGCTAGACTTGTATAGAATAGCTCATCCACAAACCAAAGTGTACCTTACCCAGAGAGCAAAATGATTATGGCCCAAATCCAGCCCATATCTACAATAGCCTAGTTTGGACTAGGTGAGGCCGGGCTACTTATAATTTGGCCTGATAGGCTTGTAACTCTGCGCCTGATTCAGGTGTTTCAACATCACTTCATACTCCACCCAACCCCAGCATCTACTCTGCTGCACCCATCCACTTTCACCCATGTTGTTCATTTAGAAATTGCATCTGCAAATCTCTTTCTGCTGATCTTGACTTCACATTTTTCTCGGCTTGGCCTGATGAAGGACTGTAGGAATTGGCCGGGCTATTAGATGTTTAAACATAGATTCATGCGTGCACCAATTACCAATCATTACCATACCAAAAACTGTAGAAATGGCATCCGATGCACATCTGCTTGGCACTCAGCAATAAGGAGATAGACTATAGCGTTCTGTCCAGGTACCTTTTCAGGTACTGGGAAAACAGTGTAAAGGGAATGCCACTGTCTCTCACTGGCTCACCTGGAGATACATGTAACTTACAGTGGTGGGAAAAGTATACAATTGAGTAAAAGTAAAGATACCTTAATAGAAAATGACTCAAGTGAAAGTGTAAGTCACCCAGTAAAATACTACTAAAAGTATTTGGTTTTAAATATACATAGCTATCAAAAGTAAATGTAATTGCTAAAATATACTTAAATATCAAAAGTTAAAGTATAAATCATTTCAGATTCCTTAGATTAAGCAAACCAGATGGCGCCATTTTCTTGTTTTTTATTTTATTTACAGAAAGCCAGGGGCACGCTCCAACACTAAGACATAATTTACAAACAAAGCATGTGTTTAGTGAGTCCGCCAGATCAGAGGCAGTAGGGATGACTAGGAATTTTCTCTTGAGTGTGTGAATTAGACAATTTTCCTGTCCTGCTAAGCATTCAAAAGTACTTTTGGGTGTTAGGGAAAATGCATTGAGTTAAAAGTTCATTACTGTCTTTAGAAATGTGGTGAAATAAAAGTAAAAGTAGTCTAAAATATAAATAATAAAGTAAAGTACAGATACCCCAAAAAACGACTTAAGTCGTACTTTAAAATGTTTTTACTGAAGTACTTTACACCACAGGTGTTGTGGTGCTGGAAACTAGGCCATTTACCACTTACCACCCGGCCCAGTTTCCACTGGTGTTGTGGTGCTGGAAACTAGGCTATTTACCACTTACCACCCGGCCCAGTTTCCACTGGTGTTGTGGTGCTGGAAACTAGGCTATTTACCACTTACCACCCGGCCCAGTTTCCACTGGTGTTGTGGTGCTGGAAACTAGGCTATTTACCACTTACCACCCGGCCCAGTTTCCACTGGTGTTGTGGTGCTGGAAACTAGGCCATTTACCACTTACCACCCGGCCCAGTTTCCACTGGTGTTGTGGTGCTGGAAACTAGGCTATTTACCACTTACCACCCGGTCCAGTTTCCACTGGTGTTGTGGTGCTGGAAACTAGGCTATTTACCACTTACCACCCGGCCCAGTTTCCACTGGTGTTGTGGTGCTGGAAACTAGGCTATTTACCACTTACCACCCGGCCCAGTTTCCACTGGTGATGTGGTGCTGGAAACTAGGCTATTTACCACTTACCACCCGGCCCAGTTTCCACTGGTGTTGTGGTGCTGGAAACTAGGCTATTTACCACTTAACACCCGGCCCAGTTTCCACTGGTGTTGTGGTGCTGGAAACTAGGCTATTTACCACTTACCACCCAGCCCAGTTTCCACTGGTGTTGTGGTGCTGGAAACTAGGCTATTTACCACTTACCACCCGGCCCAGTTTCCACTGGTGTTGTGGTGCTGGAAACTAGGCTATTTACCACTTACCACCCGGCCCAGTTTCCACTGGTGTTGTGGTGCTGGAAACTAGGCTATTTACCACTTACCACCCGGCCCAGTTTCCACTGGTGTTGTGGTGCTGGAAACTAGGCTATTTACCACTTACCACCCGGCCCAGTTTCCACTGGTGTTGTGGTGCTGGAAACTAGGCTATTTACCACTTACCACCCGGCCCAGTTTCCACTGGTGTTGTGGTGCTGGAAACTAGGCTATTTACCACTTACCACCCGGCCCAGTTTCCACTGGTGTTGTGGTGCTGGAAACTAGGCTATTTACCACTTACCACCCGGCCCAGTTTCCACTGGTGTTGTGGTGCTGGAAACTAGACTATTTACCACTTACCACCCGGCCCAGTTTCCACTGGTGTTGTGGTGCTGGAAACTAGGCTATTTACCACTTACCACCCGGCCCAGTTTCCACTGGTGTTGTGGTGCTGGAAACTAGGCTATTTACCACTTACCACCCGGCCCAGTTTCCACTGGTGTTGTGGTGCTGGAAACTAGACTATTTACCACTTACCACCCGGCCCAGTTTCCACTGGTGTTGTGGTGCTGGAAACTAGGCTATTTACCACTTACCACCCGGCTCAGTTTCCACTGGTGTTGTGGTGCTGGAAACTAGGCTATTTACCACTTACCACCCGGCCCAGTTTCCACTGGTGTTGTGGTGCTGGAAACTAGGCTATTTACCACTTACCACCCGGCCCACTTTCCACTGGTGTTGTGGTGCTGGAAACCAGGCTATTTACCACTTACCACCCGGCCCACTTTCCACTTACGGGCCAGGTCTGGTTGCCATTGGCCTAAAAGTGGCCCAGCAGTTACACAGCAAAAGCCAGAGCTGGCCCATAAGAAAGGTTCCAGTGCATCTTCCACATTCGGACCAGATCTTGCCCATATGATGCATTGCGGTACCATCCACTGAGGCTTCTGCCGCCAAACATCCAGAACAGGCCAGTATTGTTGTCTGGGTACCATTATAACACTTGTGGAAATCTGAGGGCAGATTCCTTTCTTGAATTCAGATAAGTGAAGAATGTCACTAAGAAAAGATATTCACTCCAATTATCTCATCTTCAGGATTTATTTAACTGGGACAATTGGCATTTTAATGTTCTGTGGCTGTCCCATGTTGGACTTCATGTCACGACTTCCGCTGAGGTCTGTCCCTCTCCTTGTACGGGCGGCGTTCGGCGGTCGACGTCACAGGTCTTCTAGCCATCGCTAATCCATCTTTCATTTTCCATTGGTTTTGTCTTTATTTTCTACACACCTGGTTTTCATTATCCAATTACATGTCCATGTATTTAACCCTCTGTTTCCCCCATGTTTGTTGTGCCTGATTATTTCTATGTTCAGTTCGGTTCATGATGGCTGTTTTTTTGACGGGTGCTGTGTTCACCCGTGCGTAATATTTACCGTTGGTTTTTGGTCAAGTGTATTTGTTTACCTTGTGCCGTTATTGTCTGAGTTAAGTACATTGCTCACTCATTTTGCTCTCCTGCGCCTCACTTCATTGCACCAGCTACACTCACCTTCTGACACTTTATCTCTACAGACCAGCTATGTGGATTTCTCTATAGCTTATTGTCATTTTGTAAGTACTTTTGATTCCCATAACTTTAAGTGATAAAAAATAAATATATAGAGAAAATGCTTCCACTGGACAGGAACTATGACAGATGAAAATGTGCTCTAGCTGAATCTAGCACTAAAACACCTGCCATCTGTTGTTGGTTGTTGTATACTGTCCCTAAAAAAATGATATTAAACAATGGTAGTAGGAGACACCATATTTCCAGTGTGACAAAATGAACGTCTTCAGTAAGGGGTGAGATGTGAGGCTGTCCTAAAATGTGCGTCATTTTAAATGAGTCATACTCCTAGGCTACTTTTTGTCTTCTAAAAATAACACCCATAGTTGCACCACTGGTGGGATAAGAGCCATGCTTCAAGGGAAGGATGATCCAACCTCTATGACCCTCCCCTAACCCCTATAACCCTCCCCTAACCCCTATGACCCTCCCCTAACCCCTATGACCCTCCCCTAACCCCTACAACCCTCCCCTAACCCCTATAACCCTCCCCTAACCCCTATGACCCTCCCCTAACCCCTATAACCCTCCCCTAACCCCTATGACCCTCCCCTAACCCCTACAACCCTCCCCTAACCTCTATGACCCTCCCCTAACCCCTATGACCCTCCCATAACCTCTATGACCCTCCCCTAACCCCTATGACCCTCCCCTAACCCCTATGACCCTCCCCTAAACCATATGACCCTCCCCTAACCCCTACGACCCTCCCCTAACCCCTATGACCCTCCCATAACCTCTATGACCCTCCCCTAACCCCTACAACCCTCCCCTAACCTTTATGACCCTCCCCTAACCCCTATGACCCTCCCCTAACCCCTATGACCCTCCCCTAACCCCTACGACCCTCCCCTAACTTCTATGACCCTCCCCTAACCCCTACGACCCTCCCCTAACCCCTATGACCCTCCCCTAACCCCTATAACCCTCCCCTAACCCCTATGACCCTCCCCTAAACCATATGACCCTCCCCTAACCTCTATGACCCTCCCTTAACCCCTATGACCCTCCCCTAACCTCTATGACCCTCCCCTAACACATATGACCCTTCCCTAACCCCTATGACCCTCCCCTAACCCCTATAACCCTCCTCTAATTTCTATAACCCTCCCCTAACCTCTATAACCCTCCCCTAACCCAATAACCCTCCTCTAACCTCTATAACCCTCCCCTAACCCAATAACCCTCCTCTAACCTCTATGACCCTCCCCTAACCCCTACGACCCTCCACTAACCCCTATGACCCTCCCCTAACCCCTATAACCCTCCCCTAACCCCTATGACCCTCCCCTAAACCATACGACCCTCCCCTAACCTCTATGACCCTCCCCTAACCCCTATGACCCTCCCCTAACCTCTATGACCCTCCCCTAACCCATATGACCCTTCCCTACCCCTATGACCCTCCCCTAACCCCTATAACCCTCTAATTTCTATAACCCTCCTCTAACCTCTATAACCCTCCCCTAACCCAATAACCCTCCTCTAACCTCTATAACCCTCCCCTAACCCAATAACCCTCCTCTAACCTCTATAACCCTCTATAACCCTCCTCTAATCTCTATAACCCTCCTCTAACCTCTATAACCCTCCCCTAACCCAATAACCCTCCTCTAACCTCTATAACCCTCCCCTAACCCAATAACCCTCCTCTAACCTCTATAACCCTCTATAACCCTCCTCTAATCTCTATAACCCTCCTCTAACCTCTATAACCCTCCCCTAACCCCAATAACCCTTCACTTTTGTTCTTATTTATACATCCTCCCTGTAGTCCTCATGTCCCCTAACCCCTATGACCTTCCCCTAACCCCTATAACCCTCTATAACCCTCCACTAACCTCTATAACCCTCATCTAACCCCTATAACCCTCCTGCCCTCTCACCCTCAGGCCTCCATACAGAACTGGAGCAGAGGAACAATTCAATGGTCTGGCAACTGTCTCTTCCTGTATGTTATAGTAATAACAATAATAACATGGCATCGTTGTGAAAGTGCTGTAGAAGAGGACTTGATGCTGCTACATATTTAATTTACATCCACTTTTTTCTTGAAAGGTCAAAGGGTATTCCTCTGTGTGTGCAGAGCCGGTGGTCTGCTCTAACAATCTGCTCCCCCACATCAGACCAGGGTTCAATGCATGTCTTCCCTTCTGACCGTCCCTCCCACTCACCTATCTCTCCTCTGTTTCATTACTGTCTGATGAAATAACAAAAAGGTGATCCTGTGTGGAAAGGTTTTCTAGGCCCACCTATAGAGCCTAGACTATATATTTGGCCTGAGGGGCACAAGGCTAGAGTAATAGAGGCCAAGGGTTAATTATACCAGTATTGGTAATTAATATGTTTCCCTGTCGCCACAGCCTGTAAAGTGTTTATAATTATTTGTATTTTCTTATTTGATGGGTTATTGCTAGATGATGGCTAATGAACTTGGTGCCAACGAGAGAGTTTGTCACTAACGATGTACAGTTGCTGGCTGCAGCACAGGCATTTAGAAAAGTAACTGATGAACGCATGCATCTGTAGTGTAGAATTGTTACTATTTATTCTCAGAGAAATACTGCCTCTTTTTAAATAATGGTTTAAACAATTACATTTCTGAAATCAAATTCAACGTCAATTTCACAAATGCTGAAATACTGTCTCTGCCCTAGACAATGTTATTGCCACTAGGTGTCAGGGTAACACTGTATACTCATTCCTGTGTTCACGCTCCTTTGGCCTCAACCAGCTGTCGGCATTCACCAAAAAGTAATGTATCAACTATAATCTGGGTCATTCAAACAGACTGTGTACAGTGGTAGACTTATTCACAGTTCTATTCTAAATGAGAATAGAGTCAGAGATTAAGATCAGGGACAGAAATTAAGATCAGGGACAGAAATTAAGATCAGGGTCAGAGATTAAAATCAGGGACAGAAATTAAGATCAGGGACAGAAATTAAGATCAGGGACAGAAATTAAGATCAGGGTCAGAGATTAAGATCAGGGACAGAAATTAAGATCAGAGTCAGAGATTAAGATCAGGGACAGAAATTAAGATCAGGTTCAGAGATTAAGATCAGGGACAGAAATTAAGATCAGGGTCAGAGATTAAGATCAGGGACAGAAATTAAGATCAGGGTCAGAGATTAAGATCAGGGACAGAGATTAAGATCAGGGACAGAGATTAAGATCAGGGACAGAGATTAAGATCAGGGACAGAGATTAAGATCAGGGACAGAAATTAAGATCAGGGACAGAGATTAAGATCAGGGTCAGAGATTAAGATCAGGGACAGAGATTAAGATCAGGGTCAGAGATTAAGATCAGGGACAGAGATTAAGATCAGGGACAGAGATTAAGATCAGGGACAGAGATTAAGATCAGGGTCAGAGATTAAGATCAGGGACAGAGATTAAGATCAGGGTCAGAGATTAAGATCAGGGACAGAGATTAAGATCAGGGACAGAGATTAAGATCAGGGACAGAGATTAAGATCAGGGTCAGAGATTAAGATCAGGGACAGAGATTAAGATCAGGGTCAGAGATTAAGATCAGGGACAGAGATTAAGATCAGGGTCAGAGATTAAGATCAGGGTCAGAGATTAAGATCAGGGACAGAGATTAAGATCAGGGACAGAGATTAAGATCAGGGTCAGAGATTAAGATCAGGGACAGAAATTAAGATCAGGGTCAGAGATTAAGATCAGGGTCAGAGATTAAGATCAGGGACAGAGATTAAGATCAGGGACAGAGATTAAGATCAGGGTCAGAGATTAAGATCAGGGTCAGAGATTAAGATCAGGGTCAGAGATTAAGATCAGGGTCAGAGATTAAGATCAGGGACAGAGATTAAGATCAGGGACAGAAATTAAGATCAGAGTCAGAGATTAAGATCAGGGACAGAGATTAAGATCAGGGTCAGAGATTAAGATCAGGGACAGAAATTAAGATCAGGGTCAGAGATTAAGATCAGGGACAGAAATTAAGATCAGGGACAGAAATTAAGATCAGGGTCAGAGATTAAGATCAGGGTCAGAGATTAAGATCAGGGTCAGAGATTAAGATCAGGGACAGAAATTACGGCACAACATATTTTTTGAGAAAGAGACACACTACCGATCAAACGTTTTAGAACGTGTGTCACAACACAACTGATTGGCTCAAACACATTAAACAAATACACTTTTAACAAGGCACACCTGTTACTTGAAATGCATTCCAGGTGACTACCTCATGAAGCTGGTTGAGAGAATGCCAAGAGTGTGCAAAGCGGTCATCAAGGCAAAGGGTGGCTATTTGAAGAGTCTCTAATATAAAATATATTTTGATTTGTTTAACACTTTTTCGGTTACTACATGATACCATATGTGTTATTTCATATGTTTGATGTCTTTACCATTATTCTACAATGTAGAAAATAGAATAAGTAGGTGTTCTAGAACATTTGTGAAACAGGAACTCAATCCCCTCGTGTGTATTTGTATTAGAAGGCCTTATTATTTAATTTCTGTTCTAATTAAGCAATATGGCCCGAGGGGGTGTGGTATATGGCCAATATACCATGGCTAAGGTCTGCTCTTATGCGCGATACAACGCAGAGTACCTGGATACAGCCCTTAGCCGTGGTATATCGGCCATATATCACAATCCCCCGAGGTGCCCTATTGCTATTATAAAATGGTTACCAACATAATTAGAGAAGTTAAAATAAATGCTTTGTCATACGGTCTCTTGTAAACTGGATGGTTCGAGCCCTGAATGTTGATTGGCTGACAGCCGTTGTATATCAGCCTGGTCCCAGATATGTTTGTGCTGTCTTGCCAACTCCTAGCCTGGTCCCAGATATGTTTGTGCTGTCTTACCAACTCCTAGCCTGGTCCCAGATTTGTTTGTGCTGTCTTGCCAACTCCTAGCCTGGTCCCAGATATGTTTGTGCTGTCTTACCAACTCCTAGCCTGGTCCCAGATATGTTTGTGCTGTCTTGCCAACTCCTATGGTCATTGTCTTTGCATGACATTGTCAAGACAGCACAAACAGATCAGGGACCAGGCTACCTCTAAATGTGTCAGGGAAGTAAAACCCGAGGGTACAGCTGGCTTGGTAAAGCCTGGCAGCAGGGTGTGCCCACATTGTAGTCAGTCACATTGTGTCCCTCGCCCCCCTCCTTGCCCATGTCTCTGACCCCTCTCCTGGCTAGCTTCCCCCTCAGTTGTTGCAGGCAGGCCAGGCACTACTGCTGCTGCTGCTAGCCTGCTACTGTTTGGGGTGGGCACAACTCCAGGAAAATCATTTCCAACCGCTGCTGTTATCTTTGGCTAAGAATGTGTTAATGGTCACGTCACCCCCACGTAGCAGATGCCAAATGGTTGGGCATGTCCTTCAGAACCCATTATGTGATCACACTTCAGTGTAAGGCACTGATGTCCTGATGCCAAGTTAGGATCATCACAGAGAGTGTTGTGGGCTGATCTAGGATCAGGTCCCCCCCCCGTCCATATAATCTTATTCATTATGCTCTAATAGGCGAAACTGATCACACTCTGAGACGCTTTGTGAATGACCAGATCCCAGGAGTCCTTACAGTTCTCCTCTAAAGCGTTATTATATTTCCCAGTGTTTACCGTCACCTGACTCAAATCAAATCACATTTTATTTGTCACATACACATGGTTACCAGATGTTAATGCAAGTGTAGCGAAATGCTTGTGCTTCTAGTTCCGACAGTGCAGTAACATCTAACAAGTTATCTAACAACTACACAGCAACTACCTAGCACACACAAATCTAAAGGGGTGAATGAGAATACAGTGCCTTGCGAAAGTATTCGGCCCCCTTGAACTTTGCGACCTTTTGCCACATTTCAGGCTTCAAACATAAAGATATAAAACTGTATTTTTTGTGAAGAATCAACAACAAGTGGGACACAATCATGAAGTGGAACGACATTTATTGGATATTTTAAACTTTTTTAACAAATCAAAAAGTGAAAAATTGGGTGTGCAAAATTATTCAGCCCCTTTACTCTCAGTGCAGCAAACTCTCTCCAGAAGTTCAGTGAGGATCTCTGAATGATCCAATGTTGACCTAAATTACTAATGATGATAAATACAATCCACCTGTGTGTAATCAAGTCTCCGTATAAATGCACCTGCACTGTGATAGTCTCAGAGGTCCGTTAAAAGCGCAGAGAGCATCATGAAGAACAAGGAACACACCAGGCAGGTCCGAGATACTGTTGTGAAGAAGTTTAAAGCCGGATTTGGATACAAAAAGATTTCCCAAACTTTAAACATCCCAAGGAGCACTGTGCAAGCGATAATATTGAAATGGAAGGAGCATCAGACCACTGCAAATCTACCAAGACCTGGCCGTCCCTCTAAACTTTCAGCTCATACAAGGAGAAGACTGATCAGAGATGCAGCCAAAAGGCCCATGATCACTCTGGATGAACTGCAGAGATCTACAGCTGAGGTGGGAGACTCTGTCCATAGGACAACAATCAGTCGTATATTGCACAAATCTGGCCTTTATGGAAGAGTGGCAAGAAGAAAGCCATTTCTTAAAGATATCCATAAAAAGTGTTGTTTAAAGTTTGCCACAAGCCACCTGGGAGACACACCAAACATGTGGAAGAAGGTGCTCTGGTCAGATGAAACCAAAATTGAACTTTTTGGCAACAATGCAAAACGTTATGTTTGGCGTAAAAGCAACACAGCTGAACACACCATCCCCACTGTCAAACATGGTGGTGGTAGCATCATGGTTTGGGCCAGCTTTTCTTCAGCAGGGACAGGGAAGATGGTTAAAATTGATGGGAAGATGGATGGAGCCAAATACAGGACCATTCTGGAAGAAAACCTGATGGAGTCTGCAAAAGACCTGAGACTGGGACGGAGATTTGTCTTCCAACAAGACAATGATCCAAAACATAAAGCAAAATCTACAATGGAATGGTTCAAAAATAAACATATCCAGGTGTTAGAATGGCCAAGTCAAAGTCCAGACCTGAATCCAATCGAGAATCTGTGGAAAGAACTGAAAACTGCTGTTCACAAATGCTCTCCATCCAACCTCACTGAGCTCGAGCTGTTTTGCAAGGAGGAATGGGAAAAAAATTCAGTCTCTCGATGTGCAAAACTGATAGAGACATACCCCAAGTGACTTACAGCTGTAATCGCAGCAAAAGGTGGCGCTACAAAGTATTAATTTAAGGGGGCTGAATAATTTTCGCCCAATTTTTCAGTTTTTGATTTGTTAAAAAAGTTTGAAATATCCAATAAATGTCGTTCCACTTCATGATTGTGTCCCACTTGTTGTTGATTCTTCACAAAAAAATACAGTTTTATATCTTTATGTTTGAAGCCTGAAATGTGGCAAAAGGTCGCAAAGTTCAAGGGGGCCGAATACTTTCGCAAGGCACTGTATGTACATGTACGATGAGCGATGGCCGAACGGCATAGGCAAGGTGCAATAGAGCGTATAAAATACAGTATATACTTGTGATATGAGTAACATAAGATATGTAAACATTTTTAAAGTTGCATTATTTAGAGTGGCATTGTATGAAGTGACTAGTGATTCATTTTGTAGACTCAATGACCCTTCTGAACTTTCTCTGCACTCTGGAGTTGCTCTGAAATGGCTCTTTGTTTTGCTCTGTCTGAAGTTTTGTTCACAGAGATGTTAGAAGGGACAAGGGGAAAGTCAGCTGACTACATGTCTCTTGACATGTCTTTTTACATGCCCTTTTACATGTCTCTCTCTTCTCCCTCTCGTTCTGTCTCTCTTTCTCTTCACATACTTTTTGTCACTGTATATAGTATAGTATACCTTCTGTCTTTCTGTCTCTTTACATGTCTCTCTCTTCTCCCTCTCGTTCTTTCTCTATCTAAGGGCAGAGGGGAGGAGACATCTCTGTCACTCTTTGGCCCTGTTGGAATAGTCATAAATTGTTTCTTTCCTTCTTCTCTTTCTTGAAGTTATTGCTGATCTGACATGGAGAACCTGGTGTAAGCAGATTGCATTCACCAACTATGTCATGTCAGATCAGTTATTACTTCAAGGAAGCGAGGAAGGGGAGATGCATTTTAAGACATTTTGAATGAGGCACTTGAAATGAAATGCATCCCGGGAGGGATATCAGTACTTCACCCATCCGTCCCACTTCAGCCCAGCGGGGCCCTAAAAGTCAATGTAGGCTCTCAGTCATATTTATTAGGCACCAAACGGAACAGACTGAAACAGGGAGGGACTACCAATAAGATATACCAGTAAGACATGCACATGTATAGTTTCCGTTGCTAAACATTTTGCTATGGTGTAACCTAATGAACAGGAACCAGCTCTGTGCCCCCAGAGAGATGGGAACTAAAGTTAAGCCATGCAGGGTGGGAAGAGCCAAACAGCCATGAGCTCATTGTTGCTGTTCCTGCCAGCGCTGAGCTGAAGGGGTGGGGTGGGGCAGACTTTACACTGAGGCTCCATACCCGGAGCCATGCCAAGTGTTACGGTAAACAGAGGCTCTGCACTGTAATGTTATTAAACACAGAGTTGGTCCAACCTCTTTGGATTTTCACACCCTAGGCCCGTCGCTCTCTTTCTGTTTCTCTTTCTGTTTCTCTATTTTCTCTGTCTGTCTGTCTGTCTGTCTGTCTGTCTGTCTGTCTGTCTGTCTGTCTGTCTCTCTCTCTCACTCACTTAAGGGAGAGTGACAGAGAAGAGGGGACAGAGGAATGGAACGGAACAGACATACCATTGATATTATTTCCATTACTGACTGGAGAGTTGTGAGGTTATTAGCAGTGTGAGATCAGTCACTGATATAGTATATTACAGAATGTCTGTGAGGGGGGGCAAAAAGTTGTAGTTCCCTGAAGTTCCCCTTTAGGGAACAATAAAGTTATATTTTATAAAGGAAAAATATAAGTAAGCTTTCAAAGCTGAGAGGTTGTCAACAGGGCAGGGCAGAACTATAGTATGGTTGTGTCCCAGATGGCATCATATTACCTATGTAGTGCACTGCTGTCCCTATGGGCCCTGGTCAAAGGTTGTGCACTATAAAGGGAATAGGATGTTCGCAGCTTATATCTCTAGTGCTGATCACACAGTGAGTCACCACGTCCCATTCAAGCTCCTGCTCCATTGACAAACATACTGTACCGTGTCCATATTAGGACAATCTCATATTAGGACAATCTCAGCTATTTCAGATAGCCTCAATTTTAGCAGGACTTTTTTTCTATCCTAATATGGACACCTTAATCCTGTGTTGTCACAGTACAACACGGCCGTCATTCTATACACTCTGTCACGTTCTGACCTTAGTTCCTTTGTTTTGTCTTTGTTTTAGTATGGTCAGGGCTTGAGTTGGGGTGGGCAGTCTGTTTGTTTTCTATGTGGGTTTTTTGTGTTCGGCCTAGTATGGTTCTCAATCAGAGGCAGGTGACGTTAGTTGTCTCTGATTGAGAATCATACTTAGGTAGCCTTTTTCCACCTGGGTTTCGTGGGTGTTTATTTTCTGTTCAGTGTTTTTCCAGCACCATTCAGGACTGTTCGTTTGTCATTTTATTTATTGTTTCAGTGTTCAAGTACTTTATTAAAGAATATGGACACTTACCACGCTGCACCTTGGTCCTCCTCTCTATCTCCAGACGACATCCGTTACACACTCTGTTGAAGGTTGATGATTGACTATGGTCCTGTCTTATCTGTTATGTTATACAGTGACTCCACAGCAGTCATTGGGTAACATGAACCATGACCTCTGTTACTGGCAGAAGTGTGTCAGGTGGGTTAACAAGGAAAAGGTCATTACAGTCACTGTTCAAACAATCTGAATTTCCTGTTTGCCTTTCCTGGTCAATTAGGTGATTCCAGGCAGTCCAGTCAGGTTCTTCTCTACACAAAGAGAAGTCTAGAGTGAGATTACAGTTCTCATTTGCTTAAACACAGAAACGGGTTCCTGTAGCAGGGTCAGGGTATGCAGAGGTCAGTAATCCAGAGGGGAACAAAGGTGCAGGTCAGCAGGCATGCTCGGGGTCAGGGTCAGGCAGAGTGGTCAGGCAAGTGGGCTCGGAATCAGGACAGGCTCAAAACCAGGAGGTCGCAAAAAGGAGAGGCTGGAAAAAGCAGGAGCTGAGACACAAACCGCTGGTTGACTTGACAAACAAGACGAACTGGCAACGGACATACAGAGAACACAGGTATAGGGTACACAGGGGATAATGGGGAAGATGGGAGACACCTGGAGGGGGTGGAGATAATCATAAGGACAGGTGATACAGATCAGGGTGTGACAATATATTAATTCAGCAGACATGCTCTGAATATAATTAACTCAAGTCATCACAAATTAAACTCAAAGTGCACACCTTTCTCCAGGTGCAAACACTAAGTCTCAAAATTGTTAACACACCAATCAGAATTGCAGGATCAATAAATAGAGCCTAGAGGCAGGTCCACGTTCTTTGGAACAATGGATCCTAAAAATGCCGAAGTTGCAAGACAACATGGAGAAAGAGGACGACAATGACAACCACAACAACAAGTAATCTTAGATGAAATCCGTGACACCCTAGTTCATCATGTGCTCATAGATGGGAGGACCATGAGAGTAGCTGGACAGCTAGTGCAACCCAACCTAAGCCATTACACGGTTGCATCCAATGTTCGTACTTTCAGAAGGGAAAACAGGTCATTTGCCTTGTTGTTACTGTGATACATGTAATGTTGTAGTGCATATAGACTGAATCTCCACTCTGCTCTCAGTGTAGTTTTTACCACAGTAATGGAGGACCATAGTTCAGTAATGGTCAGGTTTCATTTTTGAAGAACTGAGAGGTGGCCATCTATTGGAGGTAGGCGGAGACTTCTCACAGCTGAGCAGGAGATTGCCCTGGTGAATATGGTGATTGCTAGTAACGTCACCAGTTCGAGGGAAATTCAAACCCAAATAGTTGAAGACCAGGTAGTCTTCCAAGGAATTGACAGCATCAGCATGACCGGATCGTTCAGTAGAATCACATAAGGACAAAGCAGCTGTACTGTGTTCCTTTTGAAAGAAATTCAAACAGAGTTAAGGAGCAATGATTCCAATATGTGCAGGTAGTTGCTATACTGTACAGAATGTGTACAGCATGTAGAGTATGGCCCATCTCTCCAGCATATCAATACAGTACTGTATAGTAATGTGTTACAGTAACTGCAATACACAATCTTTCATTCCAGTACAGTAGTACACTACAGTGCTGTATTTGTAGTACAGTAAAATGCATGTTTTTGGACTTCTGTAGAGAATCATGGGGCTGGGTGCCATGGCTGACCCATAGGAGTTTATCTTCATCGACGATGCATTGTTCAACCTAACAAAAAGGTGCAAAAGGGGCTCAACGTCATTGGTCACCGTGCCATCATACAAGTTCCTGGTCAGAGGGGAAGAAACGTCACCCTATGTGCAGCCATCAGCAATGTCAAAGTGGGTCCATACAACACGGCACAACTCCTTCAATTTCTAGATCAGCTGCACAATAACATTCTTCAACAGGAGGGGGAGCCAGGGCAACCAGAGCAACCAGGGCAACCAGAGCAACCAGGGCAACCAGAGCAAGCACAATATGTTGTCATTTGGGATAATGTGAGTTTCCATCAGGCTACTCTGGTTCACGCCTGGTTCAATGACCACCCCAGGTTCAGCGTTCTTTTTTTTTTGCCAGCATATTCCCAATTTCTGATGAAATTGTTTGGCGGTGGAGTGTATATGACTACAACCCTTACACACAGCAAAACCTCCTGGGGCCAATGGTGGACGCCTGTGGGGATGTGTCTGTGGAGTCTCTAGGGTTTTCTAAGGTACACAAGAGCATTTTTCCCATGCTGCCTGGCAAGAGCAAACATAATGCGTGACGTTGATGAGACATTATGGCCTGACCCAGACCTGGGAAGAGGTGATGAGAACGCTGATGCTGAGTAACCTGTACATTTGCTCCGTTTGGAAATAAAGCTTTTGGAAATTGGGTATTTTACTGTGTATGGACTCTTCCTTACATGTTTTGTCAGTGTGACATTTCAAAGGTCAGGTTTTTGATCAAACAGCCTATACAGTAATATTACCTTATCCACTAACGTAAGAGGAATTTACTACAGTAGTGTTTTGAATGTCTCACCAGGGTGTTCCTGAAAGGGTTATCTGGATAGTTAGTGCTGTGAAGTTCCAAATTATTTCTCTGAGAACCTATTCTAAACATTTTGGTAGCAGTGTCTTGAATGAATCCCTCCAGTGTGTAACAAACATTCATGTAGTCTGTGTTTTTAACAGCTTGTGTGTGTTGTCTGAGGGCAACGTTTTAATTGGGACCCAGAAGTTAGATTTTTGTACCTTTGGATGTGTTTTTTTTACATTTTGTGAAGATTTGAGAAAATGGTGAGTTGTTCCAGGAATTGTGTCTTAGCAATTCGGTCTTCTCTGTTGGGAGCCATCTACACAGTTTCCTAGGGAAACACCACATCAGATATGAATGAATGACTCACAAAGAGCTGTGTATTCCAGTAAGACATGACAAGCAGGTCTGGTACATCTAATATAGGTGTGTGTGTGTTCGCAGGTGCGTGTGTGTACAGTACCCTACTCTGTGTATATACTACTTGTTTGATTATTTTGAGTCACTTTCTTTTTATCCCCATTTACATAAAGGGTCAAGGAATTACAGTCACTGTCTGACTGTGAAACACCTGTAGACTTTCTATAGGACGCCACTGTGTCCACGTGTCTTTCCTCACTCCAGACTGAGTTCAAATACTTTATCTGGGCTTGATTGAGATTGCCTGGAGCAATGGAACCAATAGAATAAAAAAAGTTAAATGTCACTCCAGGCTTGCCTAAGCAAACACTAAAATTATTTGAAAGATTTAAAATACTATTTGAACCCAGGTCTGCCTCACTCATACCTGGCAGAGGGGTGAGTGTGTGCTAAAAGAATGCCTCCTCTTCCTCCTTCTCTTCCTTCTCCTCCCATCTTAATGCTCCTATCTCTGTGTTTTATTGAATATCTGTCTGTACTCTCAAGGGTTTTCAGAGAACAGAACACTTCCACTAATCACCAGTATATAGGAAGTGAGAGGTGGTGTTTTCCATTGTGTTGTAGTAAGGGACAGCCCCTCAATGTAGTTCTGGGAACAGGAGGAACACCTGATCACAGGTTCTATGTTAATGGCACATTCAGTGTAAATGGCTGTGCAGTACGTTCACTGTTAGGGTGTTTGTCATGCCTTGTTTTTCTGCTCAGAGTGTGTTCTTATATACGTGTATGTTTACCTGAGAGCACCTGTGTGTGTCTGTCTGTTGTGCATGCCAACATGCTGTGTGCGTGTATGTTTGTTTGTACTGTCGTGTCTTTGGCTATGCCGGATGAAGTGATATGACATGCTATTCTATAAAATCCGTTCTCTGTAATTAATATCACCTGATTGAGCTAATCATGTAAATGTAATTAACTAGAAAATCGGGGCACCATGAAATAATATTTATAGAGCTGTTATCTTCTGAATAAACTCTTAAAGACCTAGTAATATTTTACATCAATAGCAGTCAATAAATAATCGCCACCTTATTTCAGTCTCATCTGAAAGTTGTAAATTCTTGGTTATTTTCACGAACCCTGGCTAACAAGTTGAATCAGCAATACAAAATTGGGTTTATTTATTTACTAAATACCTAACTAATCACACAGAATTACATATACACAGAATGAATCATACCTTGATTACAAATGATATCATAAAGGAAAACGTCCCTAGTGGACGGAACAGATATGACAGCTGGTTACACAAAAGAACAGGACTGGAGAGAACTGCTGTCTGATCTACTCTACACAGGACTGGAGAGAACTGCTATCTGATCTACTCTACACAGGACTGGAGAGAACTGCTATCTGATCTACTCTACACAGGACTGGAGAGAACTGCTATCTGATCTACTCTACACAGGACTGGAGAGAACTGCTATCTGATCTACTCTACACAGGACTGGAGAGAACTGCTATCTGATCTACCCTACACAGGACTGGAGAGAACTGCTATCTGATCTACTCTACACAGGACTGGAGAGAACTGCTATCTGATCTACTCTACACAGGACTGGGGAGAACTGCTATCTGATCTACTCTACACAGGACTGGAGAGAACTGCTATCTGATCTACTCTACACAGGACTGGAGAGAACTGCTGTCTGATCTACTCTACACAGGACTGGAGAGAACTGCTATCTGATCTACTCTACACAGGACTGGAGAGAACTGCTATCTGATCTACCCTACACAGGACTGGAGAGAACTGCTATCTGATCTACTCTACACAGGACTGGGGAGAACTGCTATCTGATCTACTCTACACAGGACTGGAGAGAACTGCTGTCTGATCTACTCTACACAGGACTGGAGAGAACTGCTATCTGATCTACTCTACACAGGACTGGAGAGAACTGCTATCTGATCTACTCTACACAGGACTGGAGAGAACTGCTATCTGATCTACTCTACACAGGACTGGAGAGAACTGCTATCTGATCTACTCTACACAGGACTGGAGAGAACTGCTATCTGATCTACTCTATACAGGACTGGAGAGAACTGCTATCTGATCTACTCTACACAGGACTGGAGAGAACTGCTATCTGATCTACTCTACACAGGACTGGAGAGAACTGCTATCTGATCTACTCTATACAGGACTGGAGAGAACTGCTATCTGATCTACTCTACACAGGACTGGAGAGAACTGCTATCTGATCTACTCTACACAGGACTGGAGAGAACTGCTATCTGATCTACTCTACACAGGACTGGGGAGAACTGCTATCTGATCTACTCTACACAGGTCTGGAGATCTGTTTCTATTACCTCAGAGTGGAGGAGCTAGAGTTTCTCACAGTCAGTGGGAAATGTATTGTATTATTTTTTATAACAGAACGGATGAAGATGAAGTTTGGGAGATTACCATAGAGAGGGTCAGAAAGGATGTAGACACACTCTGGGGGCATGTGTGGTCTAGAGTCAGGAGTTTGGACCGCTTCACCAGACTCTGGCACGGCCATGTATCTCTAATATAGTGTGGATATAATGGAACAGAGCATTTATCTGAAGTTATGTATTTCCTTTTATTAGCCCAAGACTAAAAAACAGCACACAGTATTAAAGTATATCATAAGGCAGGTCAAGAAATACATAATCACGTGATAAAAGTTGTCTCAACAGCAATCAAAAAATAAACTGACAACGCAAAATAAAAACATAAAACAACAAACTACTCTATGGCTAACAATGTCGACAAATTTTTCTCAATTGCAGTGTATAAATAAAGTGTCACACTGTGTACAGTCCTTGGTCAGCTCAGGCTAAGTAATGATGACTCCACTGTGCAGGGCGTGGTGGAAGGGAGACAGCAGGTGTGATACAGAGAGTGACATGATCTTTGTGAATGAGCTCATAGAGACGACTGTCATTTACAGGTGAATTGGTGAACGACTGGTGAATTTGCTGAGTAGAGCGGTTCAACTAGATCACTCAGGTAGGCCGTGTATGCATGCATAGATTATATGAGCTGCGTCTCTTAAGCATATTGATGGGTTCGGATTTCTAAACTTTAAATATTGTTAATCATCAATTATGCTAGAGACATGAGGAGTGCCATAATCTGGTTTCTACACCAGAAGTTAAGGGGTATCTGTAGGAGGAATGTATATCATTGGGTCAATGAAGGTTGGATAGGAGCCAGGGGGATTTGGGAGGTCCTGAGTAGAGGATATTACATGACTGCAGTGACTGATAATGGTGGCGAGCTGTGGATTAGTGAAGGTCAGGTCATGTTAAAGGAGAAGTAATAGTTTATTGCCCGTATCACTTTACATATTTTTTGCTAGGCAGGAAGTTACGTTTAGAGAGGAGGACGTCAGCCAAATTGGGGTGTATATATACTACCATTGATGGAACCATGTCTTTGTCTTATGCAATTGTATGACCCAATGGGTGAATAAACGTGGTTAAAGTTTGACTAATCGTCGTGAGTTCTACTAGGTCCTTTTAGAACCTAACGATATGCATATTTCTCACATATCCAGGGGAGCGCTGCAGAGCACGAGGCGTCATTCCAGGCATCATAATTCATCCAAATCATTCCACAGTTCTCCTCTCTTCCACCATTCGGTTCACCGGGATACCAGTACCTACACAGGCAAGACAAGACACAAGTTTGCTCACTCTACAGAAGTGTTTTAAAAATCTGAAAATCTATTGTCTGCCATGATTGGATTCAGGACCATATGGACACATCTCTCACTCTGCTGTAGTTAGCTGTGCTTTGTCCACCCACGTCCAGAGACCCTCTCTATCTTCATCAGTCAGACCAATCCAGGACATCACCTTAAACGTTTTTATGTAGTCCTGTTTAAATGGTAAAAGAGCATTTCCTAAATGAACGGTTCAGATTCAGGTTTATTTAACATTATATGTACAGTATAAAACCCCATCAATAATGTGATGCCATACAGCAACTTTAAACTGGCTAAACCATATAAATCAACCTTAGATTAGCTCTCTGGTGGTGTAGCTTCAACTGAATATTGCCTAGAACTGCACAGATCATATAGGTTTTAAAGAAAATGTTTTGAAACCCCAAAACTGGTCGCAACTGAGTCAAAACACTTTACTGTAGGTGTCCTTATTCATGCATTCGTTAAGCCTTCATACATTATAAAATGTGTCATGAACTGTCGTAAGTCATTTTAAATAGTGTAAAGTGTGTTATAGATGACCAGTTATAAAGGGTATTATAGAGGCGTTTTATAATTAACCAAACTCTCTGTCACATTACTAAATGAAATGGCATGATGGGCATCATAACCATGTCATATGCCTTTATAGTGTGTGTACAGACACCTTTAGTAACGTTACAGTAATCTGAGGTGTTATAAAACAGTTATGAATGTGCTTATTCCACAGGATGTGTTGAGAGTAGAGGGCTGCACCGACAGATCATTGCGGGCGGTAGGCATTTTTCATGCTGCGAGTGGGAGCGGTAGGCATTTTTCATGCTGCGAGTGGGAGTGGGCGGTAGGCATTTTTCATGCTGCGAGTGGGAGCGGTAGGCATTTTTCATGCTGCGAGTGGGAGTGGGAGCAGTAGGCATTTTTCATGCTGCAGGTGGGAGTGGGAGCGGTAGGCATTTTTCATGCTGCGAGTGGGAGCGGGCGGTAGGCATTTTTCATGCTGCGAGTGGGAGCGGGCGGTAGGCATTTTTCATGCTGCGAGTGGGAGCGGTAGGCATTTTTCATGCTGCAGGTGGGAGCGGGCGGTAGGCATTTTTCATGCTGCAGGTGGGAGCGGGCGGTAGGCATTTTTCATGCTGCAGGTGGGAGCGGGCGGTAGGCATTTTTCATGCTGCAGGTGGGAGCGGGCGGTAGGCATTTTTCATGCTGCAGGTGGGAGCGGGCGGTAGGCATTTTTCATGCTGCAGGTGGGAGCGGGCGGTAGGCATTTTTCATGCTGCAGGTGGGAGCGGGCGGTAGGCATTTTTCATGCTGCAGGTGGGAGCGGGCGGTAGGCATTTTTCATGCTGCAGGTGGGAGCGGGCGGTAGGCATTTTTCATGCTGCAGGTGGGAGCGGGTGGTAGGCATTTTTCATGCTGCAGGTGGGAGCGGGCGGTAGGCATTTTTCATGCTGCAGGTGGGAGCGGGCGGTAGGCATTTTTCATGCTCCAGGTGGGAGCGGGCGGTCCGGCAGACAATTTTGGGATGAATTGGAAACGGTTGTCTTTCTGCTTTCTCCAATCGAAATGAATGGTCAAAAATGTATTGTGTCATTTTGCAGACACTTTTATTATAAATAAGAACAGAATATGTTTCTAAACACGTCTACGTTTTGACCTGAATGATTTGAGATAGAGCCTACTGATGCACCCATTTTACCAACAACCATATCAGCAACAGGTACAATACACCCAACTACTAACAGATTTAATTATGTTAGAAAATTTGATTTTTATCAATCTTTCTGGAGTAAAATCAATGTACTAACAACATTCCGACACTGAAACAAACAACATGGACCTGCAACAGAGCATCTCACCTGTTCCTCTCTGCTTTGGATGATGACCAGGTCTCCTCCTCTATTCAGACAGTCCCGTCTGCTCTCCTCCCAGGTTTTAGACACGATGGAGAGGAAGTAACAGCTGCAGTCAAACTTCCTCCACCCACCAGGACAACCGCTTCTCTCTGTTTCACAACACAACACAATAAAAAATAAAAAAATGATACTAACAATAATAAAATTAGCATAAATAATCATAATAGCAATAATAATTTAAAAAAAGAGCACCAATAATAATACTTTAATACTTATTATTATTATTACAATACTACTACTACTACCACTAATAATAACAGTAATAATAATAATAATAATACTAACAATAATAATAGCAATACATGCCACATGTTATACATCACGATTCACTGGACTAGATATTAATGAGTAATTAAATATATAGTGCAGGACAAAAATAAATACCAGCTCTCCAAACCAACATGTCTCTCTCCCTCTGTAACTGGTCTCTCTCCCTCTGTAACTGGTCTCTCTCCTCAGTCAGATTGTTGTAACTGGTCTGTAACTGGTCTCTCTCTGCAATCAGATTGTTGTAACTGGTCTGTAGCTGGTCCCTGTCTTCAGTCAAGTTGTTATATACTCTGTCATCTGAAAGAATCAAAACATTTGAAAGTTACTGAGTAAAACACCAGGTGTTTAGTAGCCAAAACATATAACAAGATTATAAGCAATAACATATGAACTCACAGTAGAGGTACAGTCCTATGATCCCAGCCAGTAACATATGAACTCACAGTAGAGGTACAGTCCAATGATCCCAGACAGTAACATATGAACTCACAGTAGAGGTACAGTCCTATGATCCCAGACAGTAACATATGAACTCACAGTAGAGGTACAGTCCTATGATCCCAGACAGTAACATATGAACTCACAGTAGAGGTACAGTCCTATGATCCCAGCCAGTAGGAGAACGCTCAACAGCCCCAGACACACTGCTGCAGCTCTTAAAGGTCTCTTCTCTGGTTGCTCAGACTCTGTGGACACATAAAGGAGATGTGTGTGTGTGTGTGTGTGTATGTTCGTACGTGTGTGTGTGTGGACATTACCTGAGAGTTTAGCTCCTGGTCTGCTCCTTGGGGTAACATCCTCAGTCTTGTTTCTGAAGTCATTAAACTTGATGGTGTCTGGAGTTTCATAAATGTCTTCATAGATGTTGTCTCCTCTATTATAAAAATGGTCCCCTGAAACACTTTGTTTTCCTCTAACGTCTTCATTGGCATAAACAATGTCCTCAGACATCTCCATGGTCTACCACCTTCTCAACTTGAGAGCCGTCCAGTCAGTCTGGGGTTTACTATATGTGATACCCACTGGACACAAACTGGTTGTATCAACGTTGTTTCCACGTCATTTCAACAAACCAGGAGGCTGTCAACCTTGTTTTCTTCCTTCTCATCCTGGTTTATCTGGAAAAGCCACAAACAAATTCATCCTCCATTTCCTTTTACATTTCCATTTTGCACTATTCATTTACTTTTCTGTTGCCTCGAAGGTGTTTCCAATGGCTCTCCTCCTCGTTCCACTGATGTACAGCACAGTAGTTGCTCAGTCGTCTGCAAAGGATCAACATTTCCAAAAGTTACTGATTACAAGACCAGGAAATTAATAGTCAACATTTCTAACAAGGTAAGAAATTAATATAAGAACTCACAGTAGAGGTACAGTCCTATGATCCCAGACAGTAACATATGAACTCACAGTAGAGGTACAGTCCTATGATCCCAGACAGTAACATATGAACTCACAGTAGAGGTACAGTCCTATGATCCCAGACAGTAACATATGAACTCACGGTAGAGGTACAGTCCTATGATCCCAGACAGTAACATATGAACTCACGGTAGAGGTACAGTCCTATGATTCCCAGACAGTAACATATGAACTCACAGTAGAGGTACAGTCCTATGATCCCAGACAGTAACATATGAACTCACAGTAGAGGTACAGTCCTATGATCCCAGACAGTAACATATGAACTCACGGTAGAGGTACAGTCCTATGATTCCCAGACAGTAACATATGAACTCACGGTAGAGGTACAGTCCTATGATCCCAGACAGTTACATATGAACTCACAGTAGAGGTACAGTCCTATGATTCCCAGACAGTGACATATGAACTCACAGTAGAGGTACAGTCCTATGATCCCAGACAGTAACATATGAACTCACAGTAGAGGTACAGTCCTATGATCCCAGACAGTAACATATGAACTCACGGTAGAGGTACAGTCCTATGATTCCCAGACAGTAACATATGAACTCACAGTAGAGGTACAGTCCTATGATCCCAGACAGTAACATATGAACTCACAGTAGAGGTACAGTCCTATGATCCCAGACAGTAACATATGAACTCACGGTAGAGGTACAGTCCTATGATTCCCAGACAGTAACATATGAACTCACGGTAGAGGTACAGTCCTATGATTCCCAGACAGTAACATATGAACTCACGGTAGAGGTACAGTCCTATGATCCCAGACAGTGACATATGAACTCACAGTAGAGGTACAGTCCTATGATTCCCAGACAGTGACATATGAACTCACAGTAGAGGTACAGTCCTATGATCCCAGACAGTAACATATGAACTCACGGTAGAGGTACAGTCCTATGATCCCAGACAGTAACATATGAACTCACGGTAGAGGTACAGTCCTATGATCCCAGACAGTAACATATGAACTCACAGTAGAGGTACAGTCCTATGATTCCCAGACAGTAACATATGAACTCACGGTAGAGGTACAGTCCAATGATCCCAGACAGTAACATATGAACTCACGGTAGAGGTACAGTCCTATGATCCCAGACAGTAGGAGAACACTTAGCAGCCCCAGACACACTGCTGCAGCTCTTAAAGGTTTCTTCTCTGGTTGCTCAGACTGTCGATACATACAAGGTGTGTGTGTGTGCGCGTTTTTGTGTGTGTGCGCGAGTGTGTGTGTGTGCGTGCGTGCGTGTTTGTCTCTCTGTGTGTGAATGCATAGATTATATGATTCCATATGCATATTTCCCACAGATCCAGGGTAGCCCTGCAGCAGACACCTTTTCATTCCTGGTCTCGTAACTGCGTCCAAAGCATGCCACAGTTCTCCCTTCTGTCACCATTAGACTCACCAGGACCAGTACCTGCAAAATACAAGACAGGAAATCAGTTTGCTCACGTTTCAGAAGTGTTAAAAAATCCATTGTTTGGTAACTGCCCCTTTCCTCCCCCCAGATTCTTCAAAAACAATATAAGTAGCTGGTGCTTACCCTCCCCCCTTCAGGTTTCTCTCTGTGTGAACCACATGATGATGTAGGCTGTGTGTCTGCCTCATATGTCTGATTAGCTAAAATAAAAACCCTGCAGCAATTTCAATGAACATTCCAGAAATATATATCTATTGTAGGCTATCTATTAGAATGTAAGCTACAACTTTCTGGGTCTGTTGTAACTAAGGAGTGTGCAGTAGCACAAGCAGGATTCTTTGGGGCCAAACTTGAGGTGGGCACCAATATCAATAATTTAATATGATATAGTTTGATCTCGTTATGAGTGAGATATCATTTAAATTTAAAAAAATAAAAAATAAAAAACATATATACACTGCTCAAAAAAATAAAGGGAACACTAAAATAACACATCCTAGATCTGAATGAATGAAATATTCTTATTAAATACTTTTTTCTTTACATAGTTGAATGTGCTGACAACAACATCACACAAAAATTATCAATGGAAATCAAATGTATCAACCCATGGAGGTCTGGATTTGGAGTCACACTCAAAATTAAAGTGGAAAACCACACTACAGGCTGATCCAACTTTGATGTAATGTCCTTAAAACAAGTCAAAATGAGACTCAGTAGTGTGTGTGGCCTCCACGTGCCTGTATGACCTCCCTACAACGCCTGGGCATGCTCCTGATGAGGTGGCGGATGGTCTCCTGAGGGATCTCCTCCCAGACCTGGACTAAAGCATCCGCCAACTCCTGGACAGTCTGTGGTGCAATGTGGCATTGGTGGATGGAGCGAGACATGATGTCCCAGATGTGCTCAATTGGATTCAGGACTGGGGAACGGGCGGGCCAGTCCATAGCATCAATGCCTTCCTCTTGCAGGAACTGCTGACACACTCCAGCCACATGAGGTCTAGCATTGTCTTGCATTAGGAGGAACCCAGGGCCAACCGCACCAGCACATGGTCTCACAAGGGGTCTGAGGATCTCATCTCGGTACCTAATGGCAGTCAGGCTACCTCTGGCGAGCACATGGAGGGCTGTGCGGCTCCCCAAAGAAATGCCACCCCACACCATGACTGACCCACCGCCAAACCGTTCAGGCTGGAGGATGTTGCAGGCAGCAGAATGTTCTCCACGGCGTCTCCAGACTCTGTCACGTCTGTCACATGTGCTCAGTGTGAACCTGCTTTCATCTGTGAAGAGCACAGGGCGCCAGTGGCGAATTTGCCAAACTTGGTGTTCTCTGGCAAATGCCAAACGTCCTGCACGGTGTTGGGCTGTAAGCACAACCCCCACCTGTGGACGTCGGGCCTGTGGACAACCCCCACCTGTGGACCACCCCCATGGAGTCTGTTTCTGACCGTTTGAGCAGACACATGCACATTTGTGGCCTGCTTGGAGGTCATTTTGCAGGGCTCTGGCAGTGCTCCTCCTGCTCCTCCTTGCACAAAGGCGGAGGTAGCGGTCTTGCTGCTGGGTTGTTGTCCTCCTACAACCTAGCAGTATACATGTTTTAGAAGGCCATTCCAGGTAAGTATACATGTTTTAGAAGGCCATTCCAGGTAAGTATACATGTTTTAGAAGGCCATTCCAGGTAAGTATACATGTTTTAGATGGCCATTCCAGGTATTTATACATGTTTTAGAAGGCCATTCCAGGTAAGTATACATGTTTTAGAAGGCCATTCCAGGTAAGTATACATGTTTTAGAAGGCCATTCCAGGTAAGTATACATGTTTTAGAAGGCCATTCCAGGTATTTATACATGTTTTAGAAGGCCATTCCAGGTAAGTATACATGTTTTAGAAGGCCATTCCAGGTAAGTATACATGTTTTAGAAGGCCATTCCAGGTAAGTATACATGTTTTAGAAGGCCATTCCAGGTAAGAATACATGTTTTAGAAGGCCATTCCAGGTAAGAATACATGTTTTAGAAGGCCATTCCAGGTAAGTATACATGTTTTAGATGACATGCATTAACAAAGTTGTTTTTTATTAGGGGTTAAAGGGGTCATGTCCATTTCCATAGAAGATGTGCTAAAAGCAGTCTCAGGCATAGTGCTCCTCCTCAGGTGGGTTAAAATGATTTTAAACAAATATGAATAGTTACAATGTCAACCTAGAATCTGAGTCGATATTCTTTGGAAGGTGTCCTTCCTGTCAAGGATGGGACAAATACCTCCTGAACAGGTAACCTATTCAGTCAAACACCATCACACCCACACACACATACAGACACAAACACATCAGCCCGAGTACCAGACCTGTTTGTGCTAACAAACATGATTGTCATGACAAGTTGTAGCATGGAGTGGAATGTTGGCACGAACAGATATGGTCCAGACGAACGGACGGGCGGGTGAACGACAGACACACACATCCACACACACATGCACACACAGGTAACACATCATATTAATGGGGTATACATAACAGTTTATGAGTGTTGCAGTGTCATTCATAACAGCAGTCATAACACATTCATGAGTGTTGCAGTATCATTCATAACAGCAGTCATAACCCCTTCCTGAATTTATCAGTATCATTCATAACAGCAGTCATAACCCCTTCGTGAATTTATCAGTATCATTCATAACAACAGTCATAACACCTTCATGAGTGCTGCGGTATCATTCATAACAACAGTTATAACCCCTTCATGAATTTATCAGTATCATTCATAACAACAGTCATAACATGAATTTGTCAGTATCATTCAATACAACAGTCATAACCCCTTCATGAATTTATCAGTATCATTCATAACAACAGTCATAATATGAATATATCAGTATCATTCATAACAACAGTCATAACACCTTCATGAATTTATCAGTATCATTCATTACAACAGTCATAAAACATTTATTCAAATCATTCATAAGCAATTTTGTAAATAAAAGTCCCTTGGTATAGCTCTTTAATTATCAGTATAACGGAAGTGCATATTTTACTGTCATAGCACCCAAACCCCTGACATACTATTTGCACATCAGTCTGGGTGCTCCGGGTACGCCTCAGAGTATTACCCAGGTAGCATTGGCATTTCAGGGGTTTATGATTCTGATCATAAGTTGGTCCCTCTCCTTGTTCGGGCAGCGTTCGGCGGTCGAAGTCACCGACCTTCTAGCCATCGCTGATCCACTTTTCATTTTCCATTGGTTTTGTCTTGTCTTCCATCACACCTGGTTCCAATTCCATCAATTCCATGTGTATTTAACCCTCTGTTCCCCCCATGTCCTTTGTCGGTAATTGTTTCTTGTGGTGCTTATACACGGTATGCTGGTATTTACCGGGTTTTGTTTGACCCATGTATTGTATTGTTCTGTTGACGGTGGTTTATGGATATTAAACGACACCGTTGTAAATCAGTTTCCGCTCTCCTGCGCCAGACTTCTCTGCCGCCAGTACGCACCTCACTACGTACGTAGGCTAATGAGATTAGCATGAGGTTGTAAGTAACAAGAACATTTCCCAGGACATAGACATATCTGACATTGGCAGAAAACTTAAATTCTTGTTAATCTAATTGCATTGTCCAATTTGCAGTAGCTATTACAGTGAAATATTACCACGCTATTGTTTGAGGAGAGTGCACAGTTATGAACATGAAAAGTTATTAATAAACCAATTGGGCACATTTTGGCAGTCTTGATACAACATTTTGAACAGAAATGCAATAGGTCATTTGATCAGTCTAAAACGTTGCACATACACTGCTGCCATCTAGTGGCCAAAATCTAAATTGCGCCTAGATTCCTAAGTCATATATTGGCCTTTCTCTTGCATTTCAAAGATGATGGTACAAAAAAAATACAAAAAAAAATGCATGTTTTTTTCTTTGTATTATCTCTTAGCTGATCTAATGTGTTATATTCTCCTACATTGCTTTAACATTTCCACAAACATCAAAGTGTTTCCTTTCAAATGGTACCAAGAATATGCATATCCTTGCTCCAGGTCCTGAGCTACAGGCAGTTAGATTTGGGTATGTCATTTCAGGCGAATATTGAAAAAAGGGTCAGATCCTAAAGAGGTTTAAGCAAGGCACAACCAGAACACGGTTCCAAGGTGTGATCTTCATTATCTCAGGGGAGTTAGTCAGTTCTCACACAAAGTTACTCAACACACAACTGTGGTTCACCAAACTACCAAACCACCTCTGTTACACTTCACCCCCCTTTGTGCTCCCCTTCCTAGCAGAGAGCCATCCGGCCACAGACTGGATTCCAACCTGGGTCTCCTATGTACCACAAGGTCTCAAACAAGGTTACTCATCTTGATACACAGCCTGTTGTGTGTCAGGGTAGGGTACTGTGACATTAAAAATACACGTTCCAGTTGTACAATGGCTAAGTAAATATGTGTTCTATTCTGACTTTTATTTTGAAAATCTCTCTACTGATGGCATCACAGAACGTAGTACTACTTGAGCACAAGTCTGGTTTTGATCAACCATGACTTGGTCACCGGGGCGAGGGATTCTGAAGTTGAAGGACCCGAAACACTCCATGAACCCAGGTTACATCACTGATGATGTGTCCAAGTGCATTGCAAAATGTTTTTTTCAAACCCCTTCAGTATACTGTATCATGCACAACAAGTATAGAAACAGTGTCACACTTTAGTGTTTTTGTTCAAGTCTGTGTGTGTACTTGTTTTGTGTGTGTGGATAGAACAGCAGCCTCTGGTAAGACAAGGGGTGGCGGTTTATGTATATTTGTAAACAACAGCTGATGCACGATATCTAAGGAAGTCTTGAGGTTTTGCTCGCCTGAGGTAGAGTATCCCATGATAAGCTGTAGACCACACTATCTACTTAGAGAGTTTTCATCTGTATTTTTCGTAGCTGTCAACATACCACCACAGACCGATGCTGGCACTAAGACCACCGAATCCTACTACACCGGCTCTGATGCTCGTCGGATGTGGCAGGGCTTGCAAACTATTACAGACTATAAAGGGAAGCACCGCCGAGAGCTGCCCAGTGACATGAGCCTACCAGATGAGCTAAATAACTTCTATGCTCGCTTCGAGACAAGTAACAGTGAAACATGCATAAGAGCATCAGCTGTTCCAGACAACTGTGTGATCATGCTCTCCACAGCCGATGTGAGTAAGACCTTTAAACAGGTCAACATTCACAAGACCACAGGACCAGACGGATTACCAGGACGTGTACTCCGAGCATTCGCTGACCAACTGGCAAGTGTCTTCACTGACATTTTCAACCTCTCCCTGTCTGAGTCTGTAATACCAACATGTTTCAAGCAGACCACCATAGTCCCTGTGCCCAAGAACACTAAGGTAACCTGCCTAAATGACTAACGACCCGTAGTCTGTAGCCATGAGTGCTTTGAAAGGCTGGTCATGGCTCACATCAACACCATTATCCCAGAAACCCTAGACCCACTCCAATTTGCATTCCGCCCCAACAGATCCACAGATGATGCAATCTCTAATCTCCTTTCACACCTGGACAAAAGGAACACCTATGTGAGAATGCTTTTCATTGACTACAGCTCAGCGTTCAACACCATAGTGCCCTCAAAGCTCATCACTAAGCTCAGGACCCTGGGACTAAACACCTCCCTCTATAACTGGATCCTGGACTTCCTGACTGGCTGCCCCCAGGTGGTAAGAGTAGGTAACAACACATCCACCACGCTGATCCTCAACACGGGGGCCCCTCAAGGGTGCATGATCTGTCCCCTCCTGTACTCCCTGTTCACTCATGACTGCACGGCCAGGCACGACTACAACACCATCCTTAATTTTGCCCATGACACAACAGTGGTAGGCCT
Source organism: Oncorhynchus clarkii lewisi (assembly GCF_045791955.1). Classification (NCBI taxonomy): domain Eukaryota; kingdom Metazoa; phylum Chordata; class Actinopteri; order Salmoniformes; family Salmonidae; genus Oncorhynchus; species Oncorhynchus clarkii. The sequence continues at coordinate 58,759,325 of NC_092159.1, read as the reverse complement.
GACCACCGACAACGATGAGACAGCCTATAGGGAGGATGTCAGAGACCTGACCGTGTGGTACAAGGACAACAACCTCTCCCTCAACGTGATCAAGACAAAGGAGTTGATTGTGGACTACAGGAAAAGGAGGACTGAGCATGCCCCCATTCGAATCGGTTGGGCTGTAGTGGAGCAGGTTGAGAGCTTCAAGTTCCTTGGCATTCACAACACCAACAAACTAACATGGTCCAAGCACACCAAGACAGTTGTGAAGAGGGCACGACAAAACCTGTTACCCCTCATGAGAAGGAAAAGATTTGGCATGGGTCCTCAGATCCTCAAAAGGTTCTACAGCTGCACCATCGAGAGCTTTCTGACAGGTTGCATCACTGTATGGCAACTGCTCGGCCTCCTACCGCAAGATAATACAGAGTGCGTAGGGGCCAGCGCATCACTAGGGCCAAGCTTCCTGCCATCCAGGACCTCTATACCAGGCGATGTCAGAGGAAGGCCCGACAAATTGGCAAAGACACCAGCCAGCCTATTCATAGACTGTAGACTCTCTGCTGCCACACGGAAAGCGGTACCGGAGCGCCAAGTTTGTCCAAGAGGCTTCTAAACAGCTTCTACCCCCAAGCCATAAGACTCCTGAACATCTAATCAAACGTCTACCCAGACTATTGCCCTATTGTTATTTTACTGCTGCTCTTTAATTATTTGTTACTTTTATTTGTTACTTTTTGGGGGGTATTTTCTTAAAACTACATTGTTGGTTAAGGGCTTGTAAGAATTTCACTGTTGTAATTCAGGAGTAGAAGCAGGTACAGGGAGTGAACCATTTAATATAGATGGACTTGCAATGAGACTGGACCAGTGTCTGGACATAAACATGACTAACAATGCTACTACAGGGAACAACACAGAGGAGCAGACATATATGCAGGGGCAATCAACAAAGTGAGGGAGTCCAGATGAGTCCAATGAGCGCAGCTGCATTTAATGATGAGAACAGGTGCTATGATGACGGGTAGCCTGGCGCCCTCGAGCACCAGGAAGGGGGAGTGGGAGCAGGCGTGACAGGTGCATGTGACAAATACAATTTGATTTGGGTGTGTTTGTGATACAGTACGAGAGAGTGAGATATCTTGTTTCTCCACTACAGACACAGTAGATATTTTTCCACCCTAGCAGGATTAGATAATTCGTCGGGGCATTGTCAGTAGCATTCCAAAATATTGTTCTTAACTCTTATTTTTCTTAAAACTGCATTGTTGGTTAAGGGCTTTTAAGTAAGCATTTCACGATAAGGTCCACCACACCTGTTGTATTCGGCGCATGTGATTTTTATTTTTTTAAATGTGATTTATAAGGCACCACGGTCCAGCCCGCTGACATTCTAATTTTCTTCGTTATGGAGATCCCAAGCTCTCTAAGCACTCCTCAGCATGACTTGAATCCGTTTTCCTGCTTAACCGTTCGCAGGTCACCCGCGTAGCACAGGATTACAGCCTCTCGTCCAGAGTGTTGAGTACTTTTACCGAAAGGAAGTGTGCTTCTTCTCAGTCTCCGGTCTAAACCAGCGCCATACAGATATATTCTGTACCCAACTAGCCCACCTTGCGCTACGTGCTTTGTACTGCTTTTTCACTAGAGAACAAGGATACTTTTGACACTAAGTTAGCCTAGGCCACATGCTTTGTCTTCACTAACAGGGTGCTAGCAATAGCTAGGCTATTAGCCCAAGGGGTGAACACTACCTAGCTAACGCCAGGACTAGCTACAAAGCTACCGTCGGCCAGCACACGCTTAGAGATAACTCATTCTGTTATCTCTGCCCTTGGTAATATTACTTCTCCCCTCGTTTAGCTTAAAAGCGCCCTCAATGGCTAGGCTGGCCATTCTGTTATTCTCTGTACTATGGTCATGTGGGATTTTTTTGCGGTGCTCTCTGGCTAAAAAAGTGCTAATTACAGCTAGGCGTTTAGCCCACTAGGCTGTTACTAGCTAACTACGCTGTGCAGACTTCACGGTCAGGCTTGAGTAGCACATGCTTGACAGATCCTTCTCCCGGAGTTAAGGCTACTGCTTTCCTCTTTACTGGGTGGCCTAAGCCAATCAAATTCCTGGAATGACCATATTCTCCAGTCGAAGCTAGCTCCACACGACTAGCCCTAGCACTACCTTCTTCGTGCTGATATTTCCCCTCCACGGTGGAAGAGAACAGGCAGACTGTTGAGACTCTGTTTGCCCACACTGCAAGACGGAAGCATATAACCACGTCATTTTTTTCAATAATTGTCTTTTTTATTTTGAGAATTCAAAATACGTTGGAGTATAATTCAGCCCAGTGTAATTCAAATGACAAAATACTCAGAAGTAATTCAAATACATATTTTAAATACAGAAATACTGCCCTGCCTTTTTAAATATAATGGTTTAAACAATTACATTTCTGAAACTCTGGTCAGTCAAATTCAATCTCAATTTCACAAATGATGAATACTGTCTCTGCCCTAGGCAATGTTATTGCCACTAGGTGTCATGGTAACACTATTTCATTCTTATGTTCATGCTTCTTTGACCTCAACCAGCTGTCTGCATTCACCAAGATGTATCAGCTATCACCTGGGTCATTCAGACAGTCTGTGTACAGTAGTAGGCCTATTCACAGTTCTATTTTAAATGAGAATTGGGTCAGAAATGTAGATCAGGGACAGCAGTTATAGCATGCCATATTCTTTATCGTAAAGATAGTTTTGCTTATAGGCCTTATTATTTGACCTACGTTCTAAATATAGATCATCCCTGTTTTATAGTTAACCAGACTAGGTCTCATCTATGGTGTGTGCTAGAGAAGGTTATTACAGGAGTTAAACTGATATACCACGGCTGTCAGACAATCTGCATTCAGGGCTCGAACCACCCAATTTATGAATATAGATCGTCCCTGTTTTATACGTAGGTTATTACAGTGGTGTTTGTAGTTAATAAACCTTTTAAAACCAGTAGAAGCAGGCCATTTCTTCCCTTAAAATGCTCCTAATTGTGTAATCTCTACAGCATTACTGTGAATATCTGTGAACTCCACATTCGAGTAAGATTGTGATGTATTAATTCATCTTAAGTATCTCTAAACTTCCAAAGGATACCATCTAAGCTTTTGGTTACACTTCCTTTAAAAACCCTGTTCATAACAGATCATATAAATGTGCTTATATTGCATGATAATTTCAAGACAGCACAAACATATCAGGGACCAGGCATCCTCTGAATGTGTCATGGAAGGGAAGCCAGAGGGCACAGCTGGCTTGGTGCTTCCAGTAAAGGCTGGCAGCAGGGTGTGCCCACATTGTAGTCAGTCATCTCCTCCCTGCCCCTGGCTCTGACCCCTCTCCTGGCTAGCTTCCCCCTCCGTTGTTGCAGGCTGGCCAGGGAGGCCAGGCACTACTACTGCTGCTAGCCTGCTACTGTTTTTCCAAACATTAATTTCCAACCTCTGCTGTTATCTTTGGCTAAGAATGTGTTAATGGTCACGTCACCCCCACGTAGCAGATGCCGCATGTCCTTCAGAACCCACTATGTGATCACACTTCAATGTAATGCACTGATGTCCTGATGCCAAGTTAGGATCATCACAAAGGGTTTTGTGGTAGTGTGGTGTGTCCTTTGTCCTCATCTCAAGTTCAGGACCTGTATTAATAAAGTGTCTCAGAGTAGCTGGGCTGATCTAGGATCAGGTCCCCCCCCCGTCCATATAATCTTATTCATTATGCTCTAATAGGCGAAACTGATCACACTCTGAGACGCTTTGTGAATGACCAGATCCCAGGAGTCCTTACAGTTCTCCTGTAAAAGCGGTACCAAACGCAGTTCTACCTCTAAAGCGGTATTATATTTCCCAGTGTTTAGCGTCACTTGACTTTATAGACTCAATGACCCTTCTGAACTTTCCCTGCACTCTGGAGTTGCTCTGAAATGGCTCTTTGTTTTGCTCTGTCTGAAGTTTTGTTCACAGAGATGTTAGAAGGGACAAGGGGAAAGTCAGCTGACTACATGTCTCTTGACATGTCTTTTTACATGCCCTTTTACATGTCTCTCTCTTCTCCCTCTCGTTCTGTCTCTCTTTCTCTTCACATACTTTTTGTCACTGTATATAGTATAGTATACCTTCTGTCTTTCTGTCTCTTTCTCTTTTTTTCCACTGTTACAACAATCTGAATTTCCTGATTGCCTTTTCCTGATCAACTAGGTGATTCCAGGCAGTCCAGTCAGGTTTTTCTCCACACAAAGAGAAGTCTGGTGTGAGATTAAAGGAGCACTGTGTGTGTGTGTGTGTGTGTGTGTGTGTACGTACAGGACACTACATGTATGTTTCTTTACGTCTCTCTCTTCTCCCTCTCGTTCTTTCTCTATCTAAGGGCAGAGGG
>NC_092159.1:58712419-58749919 GCF_045791955.1 Oncorhynchus clarkii lewisi | reverse complement strand
TACAGAGAGATCCTTGATGAAACCTGCTCCAGAGCGCTCAGGACCTCAGACTGGGGTGAAGGTTTACCTTCCAAGAGGAGAATGACCTAAGCACACAGCCAAGACAACGCAGGAGTGGCTTCGGGACAAGTCTATGAATGTCCTTGAGTGGCCCAGCAAAAGCCTGGACTTAAACTGAATCGAACATATCTGAAGAGACCTGAAAATGGTTGTGCAGCGACGCTCCCCATCCAACCTGACTGAGCTAGTGAGGATCTGCAGAGAAGAATCGGAGCAACTCCCCAAATACAGGTGTGCCATGTTTATAGCGTCATACCCAAGACTCGAGGCTGTAATCCAAAGCCAAAGGTGCTTCAGCAAAGTACGGAGTAAAGGGTCTGAATACTTAAGTAAATGTGATTTTTCAGTTGTTGTTTTTTCATACTTTTGCAAAACAAATTAAAACCCTGTTTTTGCTTTTTCATTATGTGGTATTGTGCGGATTTTTTTTATATCAACTGTAGAATAAGGCTGTGACATAACAACATGTGGAAAAAGTCAAGGGTTTTGAATACTTTCCGAATGCACTGTATGTTTGTATGTGATGGGATGTATAGACATTATGGACAGTATGTGGATAGAATATGTACTATATCTGAAGAATACATGCAGTAGGATAGAATTTTATATATACAGCAATAGTTGAATAGGATGGACTTGACTAGAATATAGTATATACATATTGTTACGCCTCTATGAAGAGGGAACGCAACACCCTGCTACAACTCAACTCTCCGTGAAGTGAAAGAGGTATGGACTGTAGGTGTGAGTAAGGATGACAAAAGGCAGAGAATTTACCATTTACTAGGAATTTATTCCTTCACATCAAGATTTGCAGTGGTCTGATACTCCTTCCATTTCAATATTATCGCTTGCACAGTGCTCCTTGGGATGTTTAAAGCTTGGGAAATCTTTTTGTATCCAAATCCGGCTTTAAACTTCTTCACAACAGTATCTCGGACCTGCCTGGTGTGTTTCTTGTTCTTCATGATGCTCTCTGCGCTTTTAACGGACCTCTGAGACTATCACAGTGCAGGTGCATTTATACGGAGACTTGATTACACACAGGTGGCTTGTATTTATCATCATTAGTCATTTAGGTCAACATTGGATCATTCAGAGATCCTCACTGAACTTCTGGAGAGAGTTTGCTGCACTGAAAGTAAAGGGGCTGAATAATTTTGCACGCCCAATTTTTCAGTTTTTGATTTGTTAAAAAAGTTTGAAATATCCAATAAATGTCGTTCCACTTCATGATTGTGTCCCACTTGTTGTTGATTCTTCACAAAAAAATAAAGTTTTATATCTTTATGTTTGAAGCCTGAAATGTGGCAAAAGGTCGCAAAGTTCAAGGGGGCCGAATACTTTCGCAAGGCACTGTATCTTACCTGCCTAACCACTACTTACCTCATTTAGCACCACCTGGTGCCCTAACCAAAATACAGGGGGTGGTCCGCCCAGGTCTTACCTAGTGTGCCTAGACAGTGAATATACTACCGGTACATGCACACACACACTGTGTGGATTATAATTAATGGGCGTTTTGGTAGTGGTTGATACATTTTTCGTAAGGGAAAATCCAGTCTGAAACTTTAAAGTGGAAATTACAAACTCCAGAAGCCTTTTTAATTCAACCTTCAAACTTACATTACAAGTGTTTAATTTCCTGCATTTCAAGGAAGTTCTCCTGCAACAGGGTGATCACATTAAGATTCTACATCTGTAGCACCACTCCTCTTATCACAGGAAGATTCACACTTGACTATCTCTCCTCTGTGTCTGTGTCTCTTCTCAGAAAAACAATCAGCTGTAACCTAAACCCAATGTTTGCGCAGCTCAAGCAAATTAACTTCACGGGAATTAAAAGGCCCAGCACTTCGTGGTAATGCTATATCACTGGCAAACGTTGCCGTTAAAAGATACAGATGGAAATAGTGGTGAATAGAATGATGACAGGCTCTATTCTCAGAAGCCAGACGAAAAAAAAGGAGAATGCCAACTGCCTGACGTTTCTACAGACGTGGTGTTGATGGATGTGTTTTTACTGCCCTCTAATGACGGTCTCTTCTGTCCCCTGTGGTGTTTGATGCTACTACTTCGTGGTTTACACTCCTCCTCCCAGACAGAGATATAATGGAACCCAACACTGCCATTCTATTGCCATTCTGTTTCAATGTCCACACTAGAATACTAATGCAGCTTTAAGCTGAGAATGTACACAGCATCAAATGAACCTTACTATACTGAGTAAAAATATAAACATCAAATGAACCTTACTATACTGAGTAAAAATATAAACATCAAATGAACCTTACTATACTGAGTAAAAATATAAACATCAAATGAACCTTACTATACTGAGTAAAAATATAAACATCAAATGAACCTTACTATACTGAGTAAAAATATAAACATCAAATGAACCTTACTATACTGAGTAAAAATATAAACATCAAATGAACCTTACTATACTGAGTAAAAATATAAACATCAAATGAACCTTACTATACTGAGTAAAAATATGAACGCAGCACGCAACCATTTCAAAGAGCAGTCTATTGAAATAAATTCATTATGGCTATAGATTTCATATGACTGGGAATACAAATACAGTATGTATCTGTTGGTCACAGATAAAAAAAAAAGTAGGGGCATGGATCAGAAAACCAGTCAGTATCTGATGTGATGATCATAATCTAATAATCTAAATCTAATGATCATAATATTTTCCTCAAAGAAGTTCATGAATTTATCAATGCTGAAGTGAAAGCCATCCTCTCTTGGAGAACGCTGCTTTTTAGTTAGCTTTGCGACAGTATCAAAAATAAATTTAGGATTGTTCTTATTTTCCTCAATTAAGTTTAAAAAAATAGGATGATCGAGCAGCAGTAAGGGCTCTTCGATACTGCACAGTACTGTCTTTCCAAGCTAGTTGGAAGACTTCCAGTTTGGTGTGGCGCCATTTCCGTTCCAATTTGCTGGTATTTTCTGTGTACCAGGGAGCTAGTTTCTTATGACAAATGCTTTTGGTTTTTAGGGGTGCGACTGCATGTAGGGTATTGCGCAAGGTTAAATTGAGTTCCTCAGTTAGGTGGTTAACTGATTTTTGTACTTTGACATCCTTGGGTAGGCGGAGGGAGTCTGGAAGGGCATCTAGGAATCTTTGGACTGTCCGAGAATTTATAGCACGACTTTTGAAGATCCTTGGTTGGGGTCTGAGCAGATTATTTGTTGAGATTGCAAACGTAATAAAATGGTGGTCCGATAGTCCAGGATTATGAGCAAAAACATTGAGATCCACAACATTTATTCCACGGGACAAAACTAGGTCCAGAGTATGACTGTGGCAGTGAGTAGGTCCGGAGACATGTTGGACAAAACCCACTGAGTCGATGATGGCTCCAAAAGTCTTTTGGATTGGGTATGTGAACTTTTCCATGTGAATATTAGAATATTATCTGCCATGACTACAAGGTCCGATAGGAATTCAGCGAATGTTGCACTCTGTTCACAACGATGACATCAGCAAACAGCTCGCCCACATGACGCCATACAAGGGGTCTGCGGCTGTGAGGCCGGTTAGACGTACTGTCAAATGTTCTAAAACAACGCTGGAGATGGCTTATGGTCAAGAAATGAACATTCAATTCTCTGGCAGCAGCTCTAGTGGACATTTCTGCAGTCAGCATGACAATTGCGAGCTCCCTCAAAACATGAGACATTTGTGCATTGTGTTGTGTGACAAACTGCACATTTTATAATGGCCTTTTATTGTCCCCAGCATAAGGTGCACCTGTGTAATGATCATGCTTTTTAATCAGCTTCTTGATATGTTAAACTTGTCAGGTGGATGGATGACCTTGGCAAAGGAGAAATGCTCACTAACAGGGATGTAAAGAAATATGTGCACAACATTTGAGAGGAATAAGCTTTTTATGAAAAATGTCTGGGATCTTTTATTTCCATGACTGACCCAGCAGACTCGGACCAGTTCTGCAACACTGTCTCCTCACAAGGAGCCACCATTGGAAGACACGAGGAGTTACTACATTACCTTATGGAAGGATTCCACACCTTGGTGGAACACCATGCCATCAGTGCAATGTTGGAACAATTCCGCTGACTATCTATTAGGCAGCAAGCCTAATGGTGTCGGAGCTGGGTATCTCCACACAACTCCTCTCCGTTCCTCTGGACACCAGAGCATTGGACGGGTGCTCTGTTGGCAGGGTCAGTCACGGTACAATTCCTATCAACCTGCGAGTGTCAGTAAATCACAGTGAGACCATGCAATTCCTGCTCACTGAATCTTCTCATGCACCCGTGGTTTTGCGATTGTCATGGCCCCAGAGGCACAACCCCCTGATCAACTGGGCTACGGGTTCAATCTTGGGTTGGAGCCTGTTCTGCCACGCGCATTGCCTCAAGGCGGCGCAGCTCAAACATGGACGTTCTTAGGTAAAGCCTCGGATTTCTCTGCCGTTCCCACAGAGTATCAGGACCTACGGGAGGTTTTCAATAAGGTCCACATTCCTCCGCATCAACCCTATGACTGAGACATTGACCAAGACCATAGAAGGGTATACTGAGGACACTGAAGGCAGGGATCATTTGTCCTTCTTCCTCCCCTGAGCAAGAGGAAGAGGTCAACATACCCTCAGTCCAGATGTTCGTCTGCCACTGTCGGCGTACCTGGAAGAGAGTGGACTGCCACCGAACCTCGGCTCCCGCTATCTTCTCGGGCAGAGGGTATGGCTATCTACTCGGCATCTGCCCCTCCAGGTGGAGTCCCACAAACTTTCCCCCAGTTTCATCGGTCCTTTCCCCATCTCTAAAATCTGTGGCCCCTCTGCTGCTTGTCTTCTGTCGCACTGGACCTTCCGTATCATCCTACGTTTCATGTGTCGAAGATAATGCATCTGGGTCTCATCCTGAATCATGAGACACATAGACCACGTAGGCCAAGTTCTCAGACTGCTTAACACCAAGTTACTGATGCTTCCAAACCCTGTGGTGGGAGGGTGTGTGTTCGTATCATGTGCCTTAGATATGCTGCTTTAAACGTCATGCTTAAATGAAAAATTATCCTTTCAAGTCATGTTGTGAACTTAACCAAGGTTATATGCCTGGACCTACAAGGACAGTTGAATCATTGTACCTGATAATTGTATCTGGATAATGTCTACTCAAAACTATTGTCAGAGGAGGAATGTGCACATGTGTAATATTTGTATAATGATTGTGTTTTCTGGGGAGTTTAATTCCATGGATTCTGATTGGTGGAATAGAGATACTGCAGGTTTAACTGGCCTTTACACAGTGGCAGTAGTTCCAAACATGTTCCACCCCCTTTGACTTCCAGAGATAGAACTGATGTGAATGGATTCATTTTTCACTCCTCATGAGAATGAAGGCCTAGTTGAATCATCATTATTCCATAGAAATCAAGAAACAACGAATTTGTGTTCATTGAGCAAAAGAGAAAGGGACTTCTTACTTCAGTTAAACTTTCCCTTATTTGTCCTCGTATGGAACAGAAAGTGACAATATAGTGAAAATGCCCATCTGTGCACTGATGAAATTAAAACTGTATTTTCCAGAATTAGGTGAAGACCTATCATTTCAGTGAAGACCTTTCTTGAGTGTTGTAAGCTGCCGATTTAGGGGAAAAGACTTAGGGTTCTCTGAACACTTCAAAGAATGTATTCTAGGCAGTCGTCTTGCAACAGCCCTTTTCCTGGAAACTGGCTGGAGTTGTTTGACAAACAGTTTACCTGAGTCAGATTTGCACATTGATAAGAGATGTATAGAGCTTCAAGTACCAGGGCTTTTCAAGTGAGGTTTCATTTTCGTAGAGCCCACAAGGAGGAGGTTTGGTTGTTTCACTTACGTTTGCCTGTGTGTGTGTGTGTGTGTGTGTGTGTGTGTGGGTGTGGGTGTGGGTGTGTGTGTGTGTGTACGTGTGTGTGTGTGTACGTGTGTGCGTGCGTCTCTCTCCTTCTCTTTCTTGACAGATTATAAGAAGGTTTACATGTCTGCACTCTTCTTGCCCTCAGAGTCAGTGTTCTGGACGTTTTTTTATTTATTTTTTACTCTGAGCCTAGTAAGTCTTAGTGGCTGAGCCTGCTGGACCAGAGGTACAGTAGATAGCATGTCCCCCAACTGACCTACTGTAGCCGGTCCACAATACAGACAGTACACACTGTACACACCACACACACACACACGCACACACACACGCACACACCCACCCACCCACCCACCCACCCACCCACCCACCCACCCACCCACCCCACCACACAGACACAAACACACACTGCTTTCCAGCAAGCTGGTATCGTCTTACCTCTCCCCCCACCAGAACTTCAATACAGTATAACAGTATAACGTCCCTTTAAACACAATGTACAGTGTCCTATTTGTCAATACAATGTACACAGTGTCCTATTTGTCATTACAATATACACCGTGTGCTGTGTCTTGTATACAGTATGTTATGTTGTGTCTTGATATACAGTATGTTATGTTGTGTCTCTACATGGGAAGGGATGTGGAGATTATACAGTCTGGATCAGTAGGATGCGTTCCTGTGTGTTTTCCCCAAGAAGAAGAAGAAAACAGTAGACTAGAATACAGTAGAATGGAATACAGTGGAATAGAATAGAATACATCAGAATAGAAAACAGTAGACTAGAATACAGTAATACAGTAGAATAGAATACAGTAGATACAGTAGAATGGAATACAGTGGAATAGAATACATTAGAATACATCAGAATAGAAAACAGTAGACTAGAATACAGTAGAATGGAATACAGTGGAATAGAATACATTAGAATACATCAGAATAGAAAACAGTAGACTAGAATACAGTAGAATGGAATACAGTAGAATGGAATACAGTGGAATAGAATACATTAGAATAGAATATAGTAGAATAGAATACAGTAGAATAGAATACAGTAGAATACATCAGAATAGAAAACAGTAGACTAGAATACAGTAGAATGGAATACAGTGGAATAGAATACATTAGAATACATCAGAATAGAAAACAGTAGACTAGAATACAGTAGAATAGAATACAGTAGAATAGAATATATTAGAATAGAATACATCAGAATAGAAAACAGTAGACTAGAATACAGTAGAATGGAATACAGTGGAATAGAATACATTAGAATAGAATACATCAGAATAGAAAACAGTAGACTAGAATACAGTAGAATGGAATACAGTGGAATAGAATACAGTATTAGAATAGAATACATCAGAATAGAAAACAGTAGACTAGAATACAGTAGAATAGAATACAGTAGAATAGAATACATCAGAATAGAATATAGTAGAATAGAATACAGTAGAATAGAATACAGTAGGCTAGAATACATTATAATAGAATACAGTAGAATGGAATACAGTAGAATATAATACAGTAGAATGGAATACAGTAGAATACAATACATTACAATAGAATACATTAGAATAAAATACAGTAGACTAGAATACAGTAGAATAGAATACAGTAGAATGGAATACAGTAGACTAGAATACCGTAGAATAGAATACAGTAGTATGGAATACAGTAGAATGGAATACAGTAGAATAGAATACAGTAGAATAGTGGGAATAATAGGCGTCAGGTAGCCTAGCGGTTAAGAGCATTGGGCCACTAACCGAAAGGTCAGTGGTTTGAATCCCCGAGCCGACTAGGTGCAAAAATCTGTCGATGTCCCCTTGACCAAGGTACTTAACCTTCATTGCGCCTGTAAGTCTGCTAAATGACAAAACATATAAATGTAGTAGAATAGATTATACAACAGGTGGGTCAAATCCTGAATGCTGATTGGTTAAAACCGCATTCCAGCCGATGTCTATTCCACAAGTTTCCACAGTTATGTTAAAATGCCTATTTACTCTGTTCCATCTGATTGTGCAATCCACTGTCTCATCAGCCCAGCCAGGCAATTTAGAATCTTGATCTCCACTATAAAAAGCATCTAGACATTATCTCACATTTCTTTTATACTAACATTTCATTTTCAAAGCGGAGATTTGTATAAATGTCTCCCCGACATTTGTAACATTGTTTCGATATTCAAATTCAATCTCCAGCTGTCCAATAGTAATTAACGTGTCGGGAGTCGGGATGAGACAGAGAGGCAGGCAGCTTTTCAAAGCCAGTCGAAATCATGAATCAGTATCATTTTTATGGAAAAATACAAACAACTATCATTAGAAAACAGATCAAAAGAAATGAAGTGCAGCTAGTTTGCTGTCTTTCCAGCTTCAGGACCCAGCTTCAGGTCTCTAGATACAGAACAAAAAGACTGAACGACTAGGTCTCGTCCATAGATACAGAACAAAAAGACTGAACGACTAGGTCTCGTCCATAGATACAGAACAAAAAGACTGAACGACTAGGTCTCGTCCATAGATACAGAACAAAAAGACTGAACGACTAGGTCTCGTCCAACGACTAGGGTCTCGTTCATAGATACAGAACAAAAAGACTGAACGACTAGGTCTCGTCCATAGATACAGAACAAAATGACTGAACGACTAGGTCTCATCCATAGATACGTGAACGACATAGATACAGAACAAAAAGACTGAACGACTAGGTCGCGTTTCTAGCAACCGAACTACCAACCGGCTTGGGTAGCAACCCTAGATTTGTGTTGGGACTATATCTTGTGGAAGGATGAAATAGCATGAATAAATAAATCAAATAGTTTTTAATTCAAATATTTTAATCATTATTTGAAAATGTTGGTAAACCCACTCTATAAAAGTGATAATGTCATCGAAGCCGTTGTTTGGAGGATATATTGGTACTGTTTGCCTGCCCTTGACTTCACCTCAGGCCTGACAACACCCGTGCCAATATATCCTCCAAACACAGGCTTCTCAGGCATTATCACTTAAATAGAATACAACAGAATATAATAGAATTCAATAGAATATATATAGATGTCAGAACTCCTACAATGATTCTAGTGTGGTTTTAGAACCACCACAGACCCCCTGGGGATGCCGTGGGGAAACCTGCACTCAAGGTCCTTCTTCCTGGCAGATGACTTACAGGTTTATCCCTCGCTGTGTAAACCCTGTGTGCTTCTCAGGGTGTAGTAGCTGTCTTTTCTACTGTATTTAGTCTATTCATATACAGACACCCACCCCTCACGCTTACCCCTCTTTCCCCTCATAATGAAAGCTGAGGTTTTATCGAACACACACCCACACTGCCCTTAGGTAATCTTAGCTAGTCTGACTAAAATCCAAGTATTACTAAGCCATTTGTGATGAAGTTAATAAGGAAATGGAATGACTGCTGTGGGTTTCAGTGTTGTCATAGCCACCGTCCTAACCCAGGGGTCTCAACCATGTCACTTGCTTATAGTGACGCAGGGGGGCAGCCAGGGTTTCCACTCTCAGAAAGGGAACGAAACAGACAGAGAGAGAGAAAGAGCTAAACAAAGAGGAAGAGAAAGGGGGTGAGAGAGAGAGAGAAAGAGAGAGAGAAAGAGAGAGAGAGAGAGCATGAAAGAGAGAGCATGAAAGAGAGAGAGAAAGAAAGAGGGAGAGAGCATGAAAGAGAGAGAGAGAGCAGGAAAAAGAGAGGGAGAGAGAGAGAGAGAGAGAGAGAGAGAGCAGGAAAGAGAGAGAGAGAGAGCAGGAAAGAGAGAGAGAGAGAGCAGGAAAGAGAGAGAGAGAGAGAGAGAGAGCAGGAAAGAGAGAGAGAGAGAGAGCAGGAAAGAGACAACCCCCAGCTCTCATATCACACATTAACAAGTTTTCAGGGGTCTCTTTCGGTTTCTAAAATCCTTTCAAAGAAATCTCTCTATAGCTTTGCCCCTTAGCCTGATTCTCTGTGAGGAAATGGCATTCATATGAAAACCTTATTTCATGATGAGATAGTCATTATGCTGTAAATCATTATTTGGGTTGTGAGGTATGAATTATGTGGTTTGAATTAACTGTTAATAATAAATCAATAAAATCTTAACAGTGAATATAAAAACGAGAGAGAAAATGTACCTCCTTAAAAGCTTATGAAGCTGGCCATTGCTCTGCTGAGTCTAGAGAGACTCAAGCACAAATTCCAACCCTGTGATTCAGTGGTTGGCAGGAAAAGAGCTGTTTTAGATAATTGTTCTCTTTCCTAATACTCCAATAAAACATGCTGGTTATCCGAGGTGGGAGACTCACACCCTACTCAAGAACAGTAAACCTCTTGATAAAGAGATTTCATGTTTGCTCTTACTGTAATATGTACTGTACACTGTAGATGGACCAGATACTGTCAGTAAATTGGTATGTATGGATCAATATTGGTGTGAGCTGTCTCAATGACTTATAGGAAATGGGATGGGATTTCTGAATAGAGAATGAATGGGCTGCTCTGAGTTGCTGATTGGTGTGGCCTCAATTGAGTGCTTTGCCTCTGAGTGTTTGCCTCACGGTGTCCCGTCATGGCTTGGTCAATATCCTGCCTCAGTTTCCAAATGCTTTCAGATGTGTGACTGAGTAATATCACTAGTGTAAGATAGATAGGGAGGAAATTTAGACAGAGAAAGAGATAGCTGTTGATGTAAGTAGGTTGCTTAGTAGAGTGGAGCTGGGAGGATTAGGTTATGTGTGTGTGTGTGTGTGAGTGAGAGAGAGAGGGTGAGAGAGAGAGAGAGAGAGAGAGAGAGCATGCTCACACACACAAACACACAGGGGCTTGCCTCTTGCTCAAGGCATGTTGTGACCGACATCTGAAGGATTTCCTGATATGGCATGTGAGTCACAATTCTCAGAGACCACAATCAGTTCCTCGAATTGTTGCAGAGATTCACCCCCACCCCACCTCTTTTATGCCATTCAGTCTCTCATTCATACAGCTGTGGTCTGGGATGGGCAAAAAAATACCAATTACAAAATACAATTACAAAATACGATAAAGATCAATGTATCAAAGTAAACTACAAAATACTTGTCTTTTGAAATGTATTTAATTAAAATACATGTATTTTGAAATAAAGAGAAATACATTTGCTAGTAGCCAGCCCGAACAGCAAACAACATTCTCAGTAACTAACGGTTACAGTAGGGTTTTACTTGCTATGACTGTGATATGTTGTTTATCTATTAGTTGAATGTACTGACTGGAAGTCACTCTGGATAAGAGTATCTGCTACATGACCTAAATGTAAACGTACATTTCAAAATGAAAATATCAAAATGAACTGCAAAGCACATTGGGTATTATTATCGGCCTTGAATCGGGACGGAGCTCTTTAGAATAGCGCGTTGCAATTGTTCATTTTTACATGTAAATGTATATTTAGTTAATTGAGCAGATGCTCTTGTCACACCATAGTGCCATCAGACTTCTGATACCGATGCAGGTTGAAAGGAGGCCACAAAATGGGGAACTGCTATAAAAAAAAAATGGTACACAAAAGTATTTTGACAATGAAAATTACAGCCCTCGAAAGTATCGTGTTACAAAATACATTGGAGTGTAGTTCAGACAATGACAAAATACTCAAAAGTAATTGAAATACATATTTTAAATATACGTAACAGAAATAGTGCTCATTTCTGGCTGTGGCTGGCCATTCTAAATTCAGTGATGTTATCAGTGACAGGACTCTACATGTGTGAATGCTGAAGTTATAGTATTTTCAGCCTACCGACATGAAAAAAAAACGAGTTTACTACAGAACAATAGAGTACTTACTGTAGAATTCTATAGTAAACTGTAGTATTGTAATGGAGATGCCTGGAGTTGAGAAGCAGGTGCAAGGTGTGAGTTTAATAATACAAGAACCACAGACCGATACAAACCGAGCGTGTCATCTGGTCATGACACACATAACCAATACTGCCCAGGGAATGAAACTAAGGGAGTGACAGATGTAGGGGAGGTAATCAGTGAAATTATGGAGTCCAGGTGTGTCTCATGATGAGGCGCAGGTGTGCGTAGTGATGGTGACAGGTGTGCGTAGTGATGGTGACAGGTGTGCGTAGTGATGGCGACAGGTGTCCGTAGTGATGGCGACAGGTGTCCGTAGTGATGGTGACAGGTGTCCGTAGTGATGGTGACAGGTGTCCGTAGTGATGGTGACAGGTGTGCGTAGTGATGGTGACAGGTGTCCGTAGTGATGGTGACAGGTGTCCATAGTGATGGTGACAGGTGTCCGTAGTGATGGTGACAGGTGTCCGTAGTGATGGTGACAGGTGTGCGTAGTGATAGTGACAGGTGTGCGTAATGATGGTCGTCAGAGCCAGTGATTAGTAAACCGTCAACGTGGAACGCCGGAGAGGGAGAGCGGCAGTAGATGTGGGGAGGTAATCAGTACTGGCACTGTTCCAGCAGGTCTTCCGTGTTTCGGCTACTGCCGCTCCCCCACTCCAGTGTTTGACTTTGCCAGTATTTTTAGTATTAGTATTTTTAATTAGTATTTTTCCATTAGATTTCCTGAAGGAGAAAACATCCACTTCTATGTCAAAGATAATACAACAAAAACACTATAGTAAATAGTACAGTAATGTCCATATAAAACAAAATATTACAGTACACTACAGTCTGCAAAAACACTACAGTAATTACTACAGTAATGTCCACAGTTTACTTTTGCTACAGTATTTATACTATAGTTAACTGTAAATACAACAGTATACTACAATGAGTACTACAGTAAAGTCCACAAAAACACTACTGTGAATACTGTAGTATTTATACCATAACAGACTATAGTATTTCTTCATGTGGGTATATCTCACTCATCTTCCTATCCGGAAAGAGCAGATTTCATATCTATGTTTACGTCTCAAGTGGCACCCTATTCTCTATGTAGTGCACTACATTTGACTGAGACCCATAGGGCTCTGGTCAAAAGTAATGCACTATATAAGGAATAGGGTACCACTTGGCACACAACCTATGTCTATGTATGCTATCTATTCCTGTAATCACCGCACCACCCTAATCATGACATTATGATGAAATGACCAAACAGATGTCTCAGTCTTCAGGTGAAATGTCCAAACAGATGTCTCAGTCTTCAGGTGAAATTACCAAACAGATGTCTCAGTCTTCAGGTGAAATGGCCAAACAGATGTCTCAGTCTTCAAGTGAAATGACCAAACAGATGTCTCAGTCTTCAGGTGAAATTACCAAACAGATGTCTCAGTCTTCAATCAGAAACCGATATAACCAAAATAGTACTACTGTAGTGCATGGTCTTATGAAGTATTGGATATGCACTTCTGCTCTAGAAGATATGAAGTTATGGCCATGTTCCAGAGCATCACTTCTGCACTAGAAGATATGAAGTTATGGCCATGTTCCAGAGCATCACTTCTGCTCTAGAAGATATGAAGTTATGGCCATGTTCCAGAGCATCACTTCTGCTCTAGAAGATATGAAGTTATGGCCATGTTCCAGAGCATCACTTCTGCACTAGAAGATATGAAGTTATAGCCATGTTCCAGAGCATCACTTCTGCACTAGAAGATATGAAGTTATAGCCATGTTCCAGAGCATCACTTCTGCACTAGAAGATATGAAGTTATGGCCATGTTCCAGAGCATCACTTCTGCACTAGAAGATATGAAGTTATGGCCATATTTCGAGAGCATCACTTCTGCACTAGAAGATATGATGTTATGGCCATGTTCCAGAGCATCACTTCTGCTCTAGAAGATATGAAGTTATGGCCATGTTCCAGAGCATCACTTCTGCACTAAAAGATAGGAAGTTATGGCCATGTTCCAGAGCATCACTTCTGCACTAGAAGATATGAAGTTATGGCCATGTTCCAGAGCATCACTTCTGCACTAGAAGATATGAAGTTATGGCCATGTTCCAGAGCATCACTTCTGCACTAGAAGATATGAAGTTATGGCCATGTTCCAGAGCATCACTTCTGCACTAGAAGATATGAAGTTATGGCCATGTTCCAGAGCATCACTTCTGCACTAGAAGATATGAAGTTATGGCCATGTTCCAGAGCATCACTTATGCACTAGAAGATATGAAGTTATGGCCATGTTCCAGAGCCTCATTTCTGCACTAGAAGATATGAAATTATGGCCATGTTCCAGAGCATCACTTCTGCACTAGAAGATATGAAGTTATGGCCATGTTCCAGAGCATCACTTCTGCACTAGAAGATATGAAGTTATGGCCATGTTCCAGAGCATCACTTCTGCACTAGAAGATATGAAGTTATGGCCATGTTCCAGAGCATCACTTCTGCACTAGAAGATATGAAGTTATGGCCATGTTCCAGAGCATCACTTCTGCACTAGAAGATATGAAGTTATGGCCATGTTCCAGAGCCTCACTTCTGCACTAGAAGATATGGAGTTATGGCCATGTTCCAGAGCATCACTTCTGCACTAGAAGATATGAAGTTATGGCCATGTTCCAGAGCCTCATTTCTGCACTAGAAGATATGAAGTTATGGCCATGTTCCAGAGCATCACTTCTGCACTAGAAGATATGAAGTTATAGCCATGTTCCAGAGCATCATTTCTGCACTAGAAGATATGAAGTTATGGCCATGTTCCAGAGCATCACTTCTGCACTAGAAGATATGAAATTATGGCCATGTTCCAGAGCATCACTTCTGCACTAGAAGATATGAAGTTATGGCCATGTTCCAGAGCATCACTTCTGCACTAGAAGATATGAAGTTATGGCCATGTTCCAGAGCCTCACTTCTGCTCTAGAAGATATGAAGTTATGGCCATGTTCCAGAGCATCACTTCTACTCTAGAAGATATGAAGTTATGGCCATGTTCCAGAGCATCACTTCTGCACTAGAAGATATGAAGTTATGGCCATGTTCCAGAGCATCACTTCTGCACTAGAAGATATGAAGTTATGGCCATGTTCCAGAGCATCACTTCTGCACTAGAAGATATGAAGTTATGGCCATGTTCCAGAGCCTCACTTCTGCACTAGAAGATATGAAGTTATGGCCATGTTCCAGAGCATCACTTCTGCACTAGAAGATATGAAGTTATGGCCATGTTCCAGAGCATCACTTCTGCTCAGTCGGTGATCAGTGACTGCGCAGAATCTTTTTTTTTTTTTTACCAGAATTGTGCAACCCCAGATGCTATCAAACACAACCAGGTCATGAGTTGTTCAATGTCAAGTTCATGGATATCTGATCCGTTACTAGAGTATTTCTAAAGAAAGCAGTCGCCAGCAGGAAGGACACACTTAACAGTCACTATTTCATCAAAAAAACTCACTATGGAGGCAAAGGTATTACATCACACCATCTAGTCCTTTTTCCTGGATTTAACTAGACAGATAGTCATTGAGACTGGATCTCTATTACACAATGCCATGGAGAAGGTCCAGTTGGTGAGAACAACCACCAGTATGGTGTCTATATTAGGATAGAAGTCCTGCTGAGATGAGGCTTTCCTAATATGGACACCGTACACAGTCATTTCCCTTGCTGATGGTAAGGAAAATGATACATTTCCCCTCACTGTGTGGAATACATACCAGTAAAGAAGCTGCAGTTTCATCAACGATGAAACAGACACACAACCACAGCCACCCCCCCCCCCCATACACTCCCACACACCATACCAACACACACACACACACACACACTTCCACCCTACACACATACACAACCAGACATACAGTATGCACCACACCTGCAGTCCCCTTCCCAGTGGGGTGCAACAGAGCTGTCCTACTGCAGCAGACATACAGTATACACCACACCTGCAGTCCCCTTCCCAGTAGGGTGCAACAGAGCTGTCCTACTGCAGCAGACATGCAGTGTACACCACACCTGCAGTCCCCTTCCCAGTAGGGTGCAACAGAGCTGTCCTACTGCAGCAGAGTACAGTTTTTCGTAGTAAAACGTGTCAGACCACAGGATGCAGCACTAGAGGGGGGCTGTACTGTACATGTAGCAGAAATACTCCAGATTTACCACCCAGATTAGTCATTGAAGCAACAGCCAGAGTCGTCATTGAAGCGTTTCACTATGTGTCAGAAGTGCAGCACTGTAAACTTCCTTTGACAATTAAATAATGCAATAACGGGGTGTCCCATTTTGGTCTGTTGTCTCGGTGTTGGACTGAACATAAACCATCAGGTGGTCTGTTGTCTTGGTGTTGGACTGAACATAAACCATCAGGTGGTCTGTTGTCTCGGTGATGGACTGACCATCAGGTGGTCTGTTGTCTCGGTGTTGGACGGAACATAAACCATCAGGTGGTCTGTTGTCTCGGTGATGGACTGAACATAAACCATCAGGTGGTCTGTTGTCTCGGTGATGGACTGAACATAAACCATCAGGTGGTCTGTTGTCTCGGTGATGGACTGAACATAAACCATCAGGTGGTCTGTTGTCTCGGTGATGGACTGAACATAAACCATCAGGTGGTCTGTTGTCTCGGTGTTGGACTGAACATAAACCATCAGGTGGTCTGTTGTCTCGGTGTTGGACTGAACATAAACCATCAGGTGGTCTGTTGTCTCGGTGTTGGACTGAACATAAACCATCAGGTGGTCTGTTGTCTCGATGTTGGACTGAACATAAACCATCAGGTGGTCTGTTGTCTCGGTGTTGGACTGAACATAAACCATCAGGTGGTCTGTTGTCTCGGTGTTGGACTGAACATAAACCATCAGGTGGTCTGTTGTCTCGGTGTTGGACTGAACATAAACCATCAGGTGGTCTGTTGTCTCGGTGTTGGACTGAACATAAACCATCAGGTGTTTCACTGCGCATTACAATGAACAGTAAGAGTTCACGTTTACTTACTCATGTTCCCAGTAACTCACAGAAGACTCCGTACTGTTGACTTTGACCAGTGTATGAGAATAAAAGGGAGGAGTAATATTTATTCATCCAGTCAGTAGTATATACCACTATGTGGACGATGGGAATAAGGGAAATGAAGGCATGATGATCCATCCCTCTGGCCTTACTGTCAGCGTGTTGTGACGCATATCTTTTTGGAAAAGCAGCACAAAGTGACACATATAAATCTCTCTGTGAGTCAATAAGGTCCTGGAACAGAGAAGAGGATCAGAGAGACACCCTTTGCTCATTGCAGAACGTCCTTTCTTCATACTGGACATTGATGAGACCCTGATGAAGACAGCTTGCTGTTGTAATGTTGGATAATAAAGTATTGCATCGGTACTTCTAGAGTACGCAGCTTTTACTAGTCTTTTGAAACATTCTGCATACATTATTGTAACGGTTTTCTGTATGAGAAGGAGAGTCGGACCAAAATGCAGCGTGTAGATTGCGATCCATGTTTTAATAAACAAACGTAAAACACGAATCAATACAAACACTACAAAATAAAGAACGTAACGAAAACCTAAACAGCCCTATCTGGTGAAAACACATAGACAGGAACAATCACCCACAAACACACAGTGAAACCCAGGCTACCTAAATATGGTTCCCAATCAGAGACAATGACGAACACCTGCCTCTGATTGAGAACCATATCAGGCCGAACATAGAACTGGACAAACTAGACATGTAACATAGAATGCCCACTTAGATCACACCCTGACCAACCAAAACATAGAAATATACAAAGTAAACTATGGTCAGGGTGTGACAATTATCTTGTATTGGAATGTACCGGAATGTACCGTTCCACCTTTTGTGAATAATATTTTTTCCGTAAGGTACAATAACGTGATACGTTATCTTTTGTGATGAAATGTACCGTTCCACTTCGTGTTCATTACATATTTCCTTAATATTGATATATTACATGGTCTGCCCAAACATACTGTTACAACTTTTGTTACTGTTTCCATAACATCCATTTCTGAGATACATTATGTAGTGTGATAAATCTTTACAGTCTTTACAGAGTGATCGAAATTTAAAGGCAATGTTCCCGCTTCAGCCGAGACTGTATTCACAGTTTGTTCCAGACAGACGATAGTTAGAGACTGTATTCACGGTCTGTTCCAGACAGACGATAGTTAGAGACTGTATTCACGGTGTGTTCCAGACAGACGATAGTTAGAGACTGTATTCACGGTGTGTTCCAGACACACGATAGTTAGAGACTGTATTCACGGTGTGTTCCAGACAGACGATAGTTAGAGACTGTATTCACGGTGTGTTCCAGACAGACGATAGTTAGAGACTGTATTCACGGTGTGTTCCAGACAGACGATAGTTAGAGACTGTATTCACGGTGTGTTCCAGACAGACGATAGTTAGAGACTGTATTCACGGTGTGTTCCAGACAGACGATAGTTAGAGACTGTATTCACGGTCTGTTCCAGACAGACGATAGTTAGAGACTGTATTCACGGTGTGTTCCAGACAGACGATAGTTAGAGACTGTATTCACGGTCTGTTCCAGACAGACGATAGTTAGAGACTGTATTCACGGTCTGTTCCAGACAGATGATAGTTAGAGACTGTATTCACGGTGTGTTCCAGACAGACGATAGTTAGAGACTGTATTTACGGTGTGTTCCAGACAGACGATAGTTAGAGACTGTATTCACTGTGTGTTCCAGACAGACGATAGTTAGAGACTGTATTCACGGTGTGTTCCAGACAGATGAAAGTTAGAGACTGTATTCACGGTCTGTTCCAGACAGATGATAGTTAGAGACTGTATTCACGGTGTGTTCCAGACAGATGATAGTTAGAGACTGTATTCACGGTGTGTTCCAGACAGACGATAGTTCCAGTAAACCCTCCAGGTTAGCGGATTATAGGGTGCTATGTAAAGTTCATACTCTCTTGACTATGGTCATTCTTGGTTTCACACGTAACACAAGGCTTGTGCCGTACAGGCCCCAGGGGTCTACTGGCGGGCGATGTGGTGAAACGTCCTGGAACTGTTACAAGTAGTGGCGGTGTTCTGAGAAACAGGAAGTGTCTGTTCTGTTGACCTACCAGTAAACCTACTGGAACCAGTGAGCAGAAATAGGAGGTGCACCTGCACGTGTATAATCACCACTTCCCTCTGAAAAATGCATTTCCCCAAAGGGTTTAATGACAAACTTGATACTAAATTGTCCCCATGTTCTCACTAGAACAGAATTTAATATTTTTTCATTGTTTTCCGGTGGCAGCATGTGACAAACATGTGAAGTCATACTTACTGTAACTTTAACACAATGATCTTTTGTAGGTCGGCATCTGGAAATGAGATGAAACCATTATTGACACTACTATGCGTCATTAATGGCATCGATGGAGAGAGGGGGGCAGAGAGGGGAGGGGCAGAGAGAGGGGGGCAGAGAGAGAGGGACAGAGAGGAGGGGCAGAGAGAGAGAGGGACACAGAGAGAGAAGGACAGAGACAGGAGGGGCAGAGAGAGATACACAGAGACAGGAGGGGCAGAGAGAGAGAGGGACACAGAGAGAGAAGGACAGAGACAGGAGGGGCAGAGAGAGAGAGATACACAGAGACAGGAGGGGCAGAGAGAGAGAGGGACACAGAGAGAGAAAGACAGAGACAGGAGGGGCAGAGAGAGATACACAGAGACAGGAGGGGTAGAGAGAGAGGGACAGAGAGAAAGAGGAACAAAGAGAGGAGGGGCAGCGAGAGAGAGGGACAGAGTGAGAGAGAGGGACAGAGAGATAGAGGCACAGAGAGATGAGTGGCAGAGAGAGGGACAGAGAGAGGGACAGAGAGAGAGAGGGACAAAGAGAAGAAGGATAGAGAGAGAGACAGAGAGAGGGACCGAGAGAAAGTGGGACAGAGAGAGGAGGGGCAGAGAGATGAGTGGCAGAGAGAGAGGGACGAAGAGAGAGAGAGGAGGGGCTGAGAGAGAGAGACAGAGAGAGAGATGGACATAGAGAAATCGGGACAGAGAGAGGAGGGGCAGAGAGACGAGGGACAGAGAGAGGATGGACAGAGAGAGAGGGACAGAGAGAGGAGGGACAGAGAGAGGAGGAGCAGAGAGAGAGGGACAGAGAGAGGAGGGGCAGAGAGAGAAGAACAGAGAGAGAGAGAGAGAGGGACAGAGAGAGAGGGGCAGAGAGAGAGAGAGAGAGAGATAGAGAGAGACAGCAACACAATTAGACGCAACCATATCATGAGAAAACAAAAATATAATTAATTGACACATTGGAAAGAATTACCAAAAAAACTGAGCAAACTAGAATGCTATTTGGCGCTAAGCAGAATACCTGACCACTGTGACTGACCCAAGATTAAGGAAAGATTTGACTATGTACAGACTCTATTGAAAGAGGCTGCCGTAGGCCGACTTGGCTCTCAAGAGAAGACAGGCAATGTGCACACTGCCCCATTTTCATAAACTCCCATATCTATTGGGTGAAATGCCACACTGTGCAATCACAGTAGCAAGATATGTGACCTGTTGCCACAAGAAAAGGGCAACTAGTGAAGAACAAACACATATTTAAGTTGATTTATTTTCCCTTATGAACTTCTATTTTCCCTATTTGCACGTTATACCATTGTATATAGAGATAATATGACGTTTGAAATGTCTCTATTCCCTTGGAATGTTTGTGAGTGTAATGTTCACTGTTCATTTCCCATGACAATAAAGCCCATAAAATAGAGAGAGAGAGAGAGAGCGAGAGAGCGAGAGAGCGAGAGAGAGAGAGAGAGGGCAATAATAGAGCCATAGGCAGAGGCAGTTAAGCGAGACACACAGAGAGAGAGAGAGAGAGAGAGAGAGAGAGAGAGAGAGAGAGAGAGAGAGAGAGAGAGAGAGAGAGAGAGAGAGAGAGAGAGAGAGAGAGAGAGAGAGAGAGAGAGAGAGAGAGAGAGAGAGAGAGAGAGAGAGAGAGAGAGAGAGAGAGAGAGAGAGAGAGAGAGAGAGAGAGAGAGAGAGAGAGAGAGAGAACTTGTGGGGGGCAGCCAGTCTGTATTTAAGTTTCCTTCCTCAGAACCTTCATATACTAAACACACTGTATGAGTCAGCCCAGTAAAACTGGGTCTGTGTGCGTGAGTCCTGTCCTTCAGTGACCTGTGAGCTCATTCCTGTAAACTGTGACCACTCTGCTCCACCGAGTTAGAAACCATATTCAACAAGTCAAGTATTCAACACATATTCATCAGGTCCCGTCTGTCGTCCCTTTTGCATTCTCTGTGATTTGTTACCAAGCAGCATTATGGGTCGTCTTTTTTCTCCACACAGAGCTATCACTGTGTTCCACTTGCTATGAGTCAGTTTAGTGCGTGTGAATGCCGGTCCTGTTCCACTGGAGAGTCGTTTTAAAATGTGTATTTTTTTACACCTTTAGTTTGTCAGTGTATTATAGTACTAATGATTGAGAGTTCAGAGAGACCAGGCTCTGTGGGATATGTGGGGGTCCTTTTACAAAACTGACATATTTAGTTTATTTTGAAGGCTAAGAAAGACTGCAGCGGTTTTTAAATATCTGTAAATGTTGGCAAATCTTAAATAATCTCTCTGCTAAGAGGCATTGTAATGTTTTCCATCAACATTCCTGGAACGGAGAAGCCTTGCCTCTTTTGGAACTCTCCTTTTAAACAGACAAGCGTTTACAGGATCACAGTGTTCCCATAGCGACCAAGTGTGAACGCCGGGAACCCTTACTTTCCCATTTAATTTGCCTGCTGTATTTTCTGAAATGGTATGCAGGGGTTCTAGCGTCACATGTGAAATGGTTACTCCTCCATTCATATCATTAAACTGTGTGACAAAGAGTCAAAATAATATGAATTAGAATATGGACGAAGCAGCTCTAATGCCTTCTATAAGTACTCTGGCAAAATGAGTCCAGAATGTGTAGGATAGTAGACGTGTGAATTGCTGTAGCCAAAAAGAACAGGACGAAAGCTTTGACTCGTAGATAATAAAGCAAAGGATCAGATCAGATGTAATCTAATTTCTATTTGACCTCATTTAATACAGCTGGAGAAGAAGAACACTGTTTTCCTCCTTTCCTGCATGTTTCAGGAACAGCAACCTTCTGCTGTTATGAGGTGTCATTTCAGTCTGTGTTTACGGCGTTACGTTGAGTGTTTGAGCATGTGCTGAGACATGCCTTTGATGCCGTGTGTGAGCTGTTCTTCAGGACATGTACAGTATGTACAGTATCAGATTGTTCCCTGCTGGCCAAACCCCCGTTTCCATGGAAACAGCAGCTGGGCTGACTTTGGAGTACATTCAGTCCGCGCCGTGTGGTTTCCTGGTTTCCTCTGACGCGGGAGCTCTGGGCTTGTCGTCTCAGGAGGTCTCCATGGCAGCAGTGGCTTGTTTTCTCGTGGAATGGTTCCAACTTCCGGAAGACGTCTTTCGGCTCTTGGGAATAAGCCTGCCTACTTTTCCCTGTCGTCTACCCCATTGGTTTTTCATTTTCTAGACAGGCTAAGGGAGAGGCCGCCTATATCCCAGATGAATACTGTGTGTCCTCCTTTAATAGCAAATAAAAATCAGTGATTTGTCTCATATTCATTCTTTCTGCAGATGTCCTGAACAGAAGTTACTGTCCAGGTGCTCCCTTTTGCGGTGCAAATGCATGATGTCATAATGTTTCTGAGTGACATCTTCAACATCTAGTGGCAAATATTGATGTTTGGTCGACGGAGAGTAAGAAAACTACAACAGAGGATTATTGCACATTATTGCACATTAATCTAAGTGTTTGTGTGACCTGATACTGTCATAGTGAACAAAAATATATGTAAAAATCAGACAATTCCTGACTTGGTCAATACAACTAACGCCTGCTGTTCTTGGCATACCCTGTCTACACTCTCTCACTCTTAATCTCCTTCCCAGCTGGAGTTCAGTAGTCTTTCCATTGTCAGGCCTATCCTCACCTGTCCTAGGATACCAAGCCAAAGAGAACACTGTCAGGCCTATCCTCACCTGTCCTAGGATACCAAGCCAAGGAGAACACTGTCAGGCCTATCCTCACCTGTCCTAGGATACCAAGCCAAGGAGAACACTGTCAGGCCTATCCTCACCTGTCCTAGGATACCAAGCCAAGGAGAACACTATCAGACCTATCCTCACCTGTCCTAGGATACCAAGCCAAGGAGAACACTGTCAGGCCTATCCTCACCTGTCCTAGAATACCAAGCCAAGGAGAACACTGTCAGGCCTATCCTCACCTGTCCTAGGATACCAAGCCAAGGAGAACACTGAGCACAATTAAAAATCATTATAGACTCTGCCAATATTGTGAGATGTATTAATCTGGAAACAATCCACAAACCTAGTGTTGACAAGCTGTAGGCAAACTTTAACCACTATTTATAATTCAACAACAACATTTGATGAATACCAAATTTGGCATAACACCATAGATACCATTGGTTGATGACTCACAAATTGTTAGTGTGTTTTGTCACTGTTTTATTGTATATTCACAGATATATGCCAGGACATTAGAAGACCTGATATGTTAGCTCATTACATGGGAACTGTTTAATCCACTCTCTGGGTTAACAAGGCCAGGGTAGTGTTCAGTAGGGCACATTTTCCTCAATGGAAAATGAAAACGTGTGTTCTAATTGGATAAGGAACCTACCTCCCTGTTTCATTCTATTTTAAAATATTTTCTCCCCACTAAACACGACTCAGGACAGCTCAGGTCTGCGGTCTGGTGTTCTGGTAATGGGGTGTCAGTTTTTGTCATCCCTTCCTGCAAGACCTAGGCTGTTATCCAAACTTCCACAAGTTGGAAGTTTACCAACATCTTAGCCAAATATATTTAAACTCAGTTTTTCACAATTCCTGACATTTAATCCCAGTAAAAATGTCCTGTTTTAGGTCAGTTAGGATCACCACTTTATTTTAAGAATGTGAAATGTCAGAATAATAGTAGAGAGTGATTTATTTCAGGTTTTATTTCTTTCATCACATTCCCAGTGGGTCAGAAGTTTACATTCACTCAATTAGTATTTGGTTGCATTGCCTTAACATTGTTTAACTTGGGTCAAACGTTTCGGGAAGCCTCCCACAAGCGTCCCACAATAAATTGGGTGAATTTTGGCCCACTCCTCCTGACAGAGCTGGTGTAACTGAATCAGGTTTGCAGGCCTCCTTGCTCGCACATGCTTTTTCAGTTCTGCCCACAACATTTCTATAGGATTGAGATCAGGGCTTTGTGATGGCCACTCCAATACCTTGACTTTGTTTTACTTAAGCCATTTTGCCACAACTTTGGAAGCATGCTTGGGGTCATTGTCCATTTGGAAGACCCATTTGTGATCAAGCTTTAACTTCCTGACTGATGTCTTGAGATGTTGCTTCAATATATCCACATAATTTTCCTACCTCATGATGCCATCTATTTTGTGAAGGGAAACAAGTCCGTCCTGCAGCAAAGCACCCCCTCAACATGATGCTGCCACACCCGTGCTTCAACGGTTGGGATGGTGTTCTTCGGCTTGCAAGCCTCCCCCTTTTTCCTCCAAACATAACGATGATCATTATGGCCAAACAGTTCTATATTTGTTTCACCAGACCAGAGGACATTTCTCCAGAAAGTATGATCGTTGTCCCCATGTACAGTTGCAAAGCGTAGTCTGGCTTTTTTATGGCGGTTTTGGATCCTTGGCTTCTTCCTTGCTGAGCAGCTTTTCAGGTTATGTCGATATAGGACTCGTTTTACTGTGGATATAGATACTTTTGTACCTGTTTCCTCCAGCATCTTCACAATATCCTTTGCTGTTGTTCTAGGATTGATTTACACTTTTCGAACCAAAGTATGTTAATCTCTAGGAGACAGAACGTGTCTCCTTCCTGAGCGTTATGATGGCTGCGTGGTTCCATGGTGTATATACTTGAGTACTATTGTTTGTACAGATGAACGTGGTACCTTCAGGCATTTGGAAATTGCTCCCACGGATGAACCAGACTTGTGGATGTCAACATTTTTATTTCTGAGGTCTTGGCCTATTTCTTTAGATTTTCCCATGATATCAAGTAAAGAGGCACTAAGTTTGAAGGTAGGCCTTGAAAGACATCCACAGGTGCACCTCCAATTGACTCAAATGATGTCATTTAGCCTATCAAAAGCTTCTAAAGCCATGACATAATTTTCTGGAATTTTCCAAGCTGTTTAAAGGCACAGTCAACTTAGTGTATGTAAACTTCTGACCCACTGGAATTGTGAAACAGTGCATTTTAAGTGAAATAATCTGTCTGTAAACAATTGTTGGAAAAATTACTTGTGTCATGCACAAAGTAGACTTGCCAAAACTATAGTTGTTAACAAGAAATTTGTTGAGTGGTTGAAAAACGTGTTTTAATGACTCCAACCTAAATGTATGTTCTGACTTCAACTGTGTATAGTTAAACTGAGCAATATTCAGATGGATTCCAGGCTATCCACAATATATATAGTTAAACTGAAACTGAATACTATTTAGGTTGGACTTCAGTTTATCCACAAAATATATAGTTAAACTGAGCAATATTCAGATTGGATTCCAGGCTAGCCACAATACATATAGTTAAACTGAAACTGAACTATATTTAGGTTGGACTCCAGGCTATGTACTCTGAATAATGAGCAAAAAGTGAAACAGAGCAATGTTAAGTTTAAGTTATGCACACTGAATATATTGAAACAATAGTTAAACAGGGAAATATTCAGTTTGGACCCCAGGCTACGGAAAGCCAGATTGGGTCTGCGGTGTGGTGTTCTGGTAAAATGGTGTAGTCACTGCTGACACACCAGTCCAGCATTCCTCACCCAGAAACCTAGCCTGCATGCCATGGTTTACAGCAAACCTAGCCTGCATGCCATGGTTTACAGCAAACCTAGCCTGCATGCCATGGTTTACAGCAAAACTAGCCTGCATGCCATGGTTTACAGCAAACCTAGCCTGCATGCCATGGTTTATAGCAAACCTAGCCTGCATGCCAAGGGCATCGTTGTTCACCAAACAACCTCCCTTACAGGAAATGGGCTACGTCCACTGCCCGTCATAAGCTCTGGTTTCACCCCCCCCCCCCCCCCCACACACACACACACGCACGCACACACACACACACACAGACACACACAGACAAACACACACACACACACACACACACACACACACACACACACACACACACACACACATACATACATACATACATACATACATACATACATACATACATACATGCATACAAGCACAAACGCACGCACACACACACAGACGCACAGAACAACAGACATACCCACACGCATTCCTGCATTTGCACTCACACACACACACTCTCGCTCTCTCTCTCTCACACACACACACACACACACACACACACACACACACACACACACACACACACACACACGTATATACACACACACAGACACACAGACAAACAGACATACCCACACGCATTCCTGCCTTTGCACTCTCACACACACACACTCTCGCTCTCTCTCACACACACACACACACACACACACACACACACACACACACACACACACACACACACACACACGCACACAGGCATGCACACACACATGCGTATATGCAACCACACATTCATTCACACTCAACACACACACACTCACACACACAAGGTGTGTGTCATGGTGAATCAGGGAAGATGCTATTTTGAAAAACTGCTCTGCCAAGAAGGTTAGAAAACAGAGGGTTTCCAGTAAAGCTTATAGGTTACTTGAGTGTTTAATCCTTGAAGGCTCCATGGTTAACAATGTGGGATTGAGAGTCAGTGCTTTTCAAGAGGAAATGGCAGAGGGCCAATGTTTTGGTTGCTTCCGCCCAAACAATCTCCTCCCTCAATCTCTAACTAAATGTTCCATTCCCTTTTGACTGTCAGGAATGTTCTGTCCAGGGATGTTATCTGAGAGGCAACCCTGGCGATAGGAAACTGCTCTTGGGGGTAGTTTGAGTGTTAATTAACACTAGCCAAGCAGACACCCCTCAAATACAATAGAGAGGTGAGGACTGCAATGAACCCTTACTGTTGTTCTGTGTTTGACATTATTACACTGAACCCTTACTGTTGTTCTGTGTTTGACATTATTACACTGAACCCTTACTGTTGTTCTGTGTTTGACATTATTACACTGAACCCTTACTGTTGCTCTGTGTTTGACATTATTACACTGAACCCTTACTGTTGTTCTGTGCTGTACATTATTACACTGAACCCTTACTGTTGCTCTGTGTTTGACATTATTACACTGAACCCTTACTGTTGTTCTGTGTTTGACATTATTACACTGAACCCTTACTTTTGTTCTGTGTTTGACATTATTACACTGAACCCTTACTGTTGTTCTGTGTTTGACATTATTACACTGAACCCTTACTGTTGCTCTGTGTTTGACATTATTACACTGAACCCTTACTGTTGTTCTGTGCTGTACATTATTACACTGAACCCTTACTGTTGCTCTGTGTTTGACATTATTACACTGAACCCTTACTGTTGTTCTGTGTTTGACATTATTACACTGAACCCTTACTGTTGTTCTGTGTTTGACATTATTACACTGAACCCTTACAGTTGCTCTGTGTTTGACATTATTACACTGAACCCTTACTGTTGTTCTGTGTTTGACATTATTACACTGAACCCTTACTGTTGTTCTGTGCTGTACATTATTACACTGAACCCTTACTGTTGCTCTGTGCTGTACATTATTACACTGAACCCTTACTGTTGTTCTGTGTTTGACATTATTACACTGAACCCTTACTGTTGCTCTATGCTGTACATTATTACACTGAACCCTTACTGTTGCTCTGTGTTTGGCATTATTACACTGAACCCTTACTGTTGTTCTGTGTTTGACATTTACTGTTGCTCTGTGTTTGACATTATTACACTGTTACTGTTGTTCTGTGTTTGACACTGAACCCTTACTGTTGTTCTGTGTTTGACATTTACTTTGCTCTGTGTTGTGATGTACATTATTACACTGAACCCTTACACATTATTTACTGAACCCTTACTGTTGCTCTGTGTTGCTCTGTGCTGTACATTATTACACTGACTTATTACACTGAACCCTTACTGTTGTTCTCTGTGTTTGACATTATTACACTGAACCCTTACTGTTGCTCTGTGTTTGACATTATTACACTGAACCCTTACTGTTGTTCTGTGTTTGATTACTGTTACTCTGTGTTTGACATTATTACACTGAACCCTTACTGTTGCTCTGTGCTGTATTATTACACTGAACCCTTACTGTTGCTCTGTGTTTGACATTATTACACTGAACCCTTACTGTTGCTCTGTGTTTGACATTTTTACACTGAACCCTTACTGTTGTTCTGTGTTTGACATTATTACACTGAACCCTTACTGTTGCTCTGTGTTGTACATTATTACACTGAACCCTTACTGTTGCTCTGTGTTTGACATTATTACACTGAACCCTTACTGTTGCTCTGTGTTTGACATTATTACACTGAACCCTTACTGTTGTTCTGTGTTTGACATTATTACACTGAACCCTTACTGTTGTTATGTGTTTGACATTATTACACTGAACCCTTACTGTTGCTCTGTGCTGTACATTATTACACTGAACCCTTACTTACTGTTTGTGCTGACATTATTACACTGAACCCTTACTGTTGTTCTGTGTTTGACATTATTACACTGAACCCTTACTGTTGTTCTGTGTTTGACATTATTACACTGAACCCTTACTTGTTGTGCTGTACATTATTACACTGTTACTGTTGTTCTGTGTTTGACATTATTACACTGAACCCTTACTGTTGTTCTGTGTTTGACATTATTACACTGAACCCTTACTGTTGTTCTGTGTTTGACATTATTACACTGAACCCTTACTGTTGCTCTGTGTTTGACTGTTGTTCTGTGTTTGACATTATTACACTGAACCCTGTTACTGTTGTCTGTGCTGTACATTATTACACTGAACCCTTACTGTTGTTCTGTGTTTGACATTATTACACTGAACCCTTACTGTTGTTCTGTGATGTACATTATTACACTGAACCCTTACTGTTGATCTGTGATGTACATTATTACACTAAACCCTTACTGTTGTTCTGTGTTTGACATTATTAAACTGAACCCTTACTGTTGCTCTGTGCTGTACATTATTACACTGAACCCTTACTGTTGTTCTGTGTTTGACATTATTACACTGAACCCTTACTGTTGTTCTGTGTTTGACATTATTACACTGAACCCTTACTGTTGTTCTGTGTTTGACATTATTACACTGAACCCTTACTGTTGTTCTGTGTTTGATATTATTACTCTGAACCCTTACTGTTGTTCTGTGCTGTACATTATTACACTGAACCCTTACTGTTGCTCTGTGATGTACATTATTACACTAAACCCTTACTGTTGTTCTCTGTTTGACATTATTAAACTGAACCCTTACTGTTGCTCTGTGCTGTACATTATTACACTGAACCCTTACTGTTGCTCTGTGTTTGACATTATTACACTGAACCCTTACTGTTGCTCTGTGTTTGACATTATTACACTGAACCCTTACTGTTGTTCTGTGTTTGACATTATTACACTGAACCCTTACTGTTGTTCTGTGTTTGACATTATTACACTGAACCCTTACTGTTGCTCTGTGCTGTACATTATTACACTGAACCCTTAATGTTGCTCTGTGTTTGACATTATTACACTGAACCCTTATTGTTGTTCTGTGTTTGACATTATTACACTGAACCCTTACTGTTGTTCTGTGTTTGACATTATTACACTGAACCCTTACTGTTGCTCTGTGTTTGACATTATTACACTGAACCCTTACTCTTGTTCTGTGTTTGACATTATTACACTGAACCCTTACTGTTGTTCTGTGGTGTACATTATTACACTGAACCCTTACTGTTACTCTGTGTTTGACATTATTACACTGAACCCTTACTGTTGCTCTGTGTTTGACATTATTACACTGAACCCTTACTGTTGTTCTGTGTTTGACATTATTACACTGAACCCTTACTGTTGCTCTGTGTTTGACATTATTACACTGAACCCTTACTGTTGCTCTGTGCTGTACATTATTACACTGAACCCTTACTGTTGTTCTGTGTTTGACATTATTACACTGAACCCTTACTGTTGTTCTGTGTTTGACATTATTACATTGAACCCTTACTGTTGTTCTGTGTTTGACATTATTACACTGAACCCTTACTGTTGCTCTGTGCTGTACATTATTACACTGAACCCTTACTGTTGTTCTGTGTTTGACATTATTACACTGAACCCTTACTGTTGTTCTGTGTTTGACATTATTACACTGAACCCTTACTGTTGTTCTGTGTTTGACATTATTACACTGAACCCTTACTGTTGTTCTGCGATGTACATTATTACACTGAACCCTTACTGTTGCTCTGTGATGTACATTATTACACTAAACCCTTACTGTTGTTCTGTGTTTGACATTATTAAACTGAACCCTTACTGTTGCTCTGTGCTGTACATTATTACACTGAACCCTTACTGTTGTTCTGTGTTTGACATTATTACACTGAACCCTTACTGTTGTTCTGTGTTTGACATTATTACACTGAACCCTTACTGTTGTTCTGTGTTTGACATTATTACACTGAACCCTTACTGTTGTTCTGTGTTTGATATTATTACTCTGAACCCTTACTGTTGTTCTGTGCTGTACATTATTACACTGAACCCTTACTGTTGCTCTGTGATGTACATTATTACACTAAACCCTTACTGTTGTTCTGTGTTTGACATTATTAAACTGAACCCTTACTGTTGCTCTGTGCTGTACATTATTACACTGAACCCTTACTGTTGTTCTGTGTTTGACATTATTACACTGAACCCTTACTGTTGTTCTGTGTTTGACATTATTACACTGAACCCTTACTGTTGTTCTGTGTTTGACATTATTACTCTGAACCCTTACTGTTGTTCTGTGCTGTACATTATTACACTGAACCCTTACTGTTGTTCTGTGATGCACATTATTACACTGAACCCTTACTGTTGTTCTGTGTTTGACATTATTACACTGAACCCTTACTGTTGTTCTGTGTTTGACATTATTACACTGAACCCTTACTGTTGCTCTGTGCTGTACATTATTACACTGAACCCTTAATGTTGCCTGTGTTTGACATTATTAAACTGAACCCTTACTGTTGCTCTGTGCTGTACATTATTACACTGAACCCTTACTGTTGTTCTGTGTTTGACATTATTACACTGAACCCTTACTGTTGTTCTGTGTTTGACATTATTACACTGAACCCTTACTGTTGTTCTGTGTTTGACATTATTACTCTGAACCCTTACTGTTGTTCTGTGCTGTACATTATTACACTGAACCCTTACTGTTGTTCTGTGATGTACATTATTACACTGAACCCTTACTGTTGTTCTGTGTTTGACATTATTACACTGAACCCTTACTGTTGTTCTGTGTTTGACATTATTACACTGAACCCTTACTGTTGCTCAACCCATACAAAAATGTCAATACATTTTAATCCACATAAGAATTTGCATTTCCTGTTGCTGAGGGATTATTTTGCTGCTTTAGAAAACTGGCTCAAATTAAGATGCTACATCTGTAAATCCCTATCTGTCTGGATTGGTCAAACTGATCTCTTTCGGAATTCACAGACATTATTTTCCAATTGCTTCTTTCTTTGAAGGTATTGTTTTCTTGGTACTGTTTGTCCCTGTGGGCCTGCCTTATAATGCAGTTCAGTTCAACAAGTTATGTTCCAACCTCTCCCCTGCTTACTAAGAACTGGGCTATTTCTGTCTCTGTATTTCAAGTGAATTTTAACCCTCTGTCAGCTATTTGGATGTTGAGACGTTTCCAGTTTTACCTTTAAAAGATAAGAGCATTGCGGTTGGATCGTTGTTTCAAGGAAATGCTTTTCTGTCTGGGAACCATTTTATTTGAGGCTAGTGCACTGTTACATTGTTCTTATACAATTAGAAAAAAAGGTGCTATCTAGAACCTAAAAGGGTTCTTCGGCTGTCCCCATAGGAGAACCCTTTGAGGAACCCTTTTGAGTTCTGTGTAGAACCCTTTCCACAGAGGGTTCTACATGGAACCCAAAAGACTTCTACCTGGAACCAAAAAGGGTTCACCTATGGGGACAGCCGAAAGAACCATTTTGGAATACTTTTTTCTAAGAATGTAGACGGGTAACTCTGCTTTCTACTGCTTTCATCTAATGGTATGACGGCAACTTCAACATTTTAAACACAGCCTTAATGATGTGATCTTACTGTAGCAAAATATAGGGTGCACCTCCAGCGTAAATAATGTCAGCTTAAAGGGAAGCTCAGTAACATGATTGTTTCCTTACCTTGAAAGCAGTCATATGAACACGGGGTGACTGCAATGCACACTTTGGTTTTGTTAGACTAGCCACTGCCATACATTATACTAGCATTTTCCATCCAAAAACCAGTGTCAGTCAACCTCCCCCATTTAGCATGTTTAAATATCATGCCTAAATCATCTCTGAAATGGATTTAGTTGTTCAATGACTTAACATGCTAAATGGTGAGATTGATGCCTTACACTGGTTTTGGGTCCTGAAATGACACATTAGTATTTCACTGGATTGCAGTCACTCCTGGTCCATAGTGCTTCCAAGGAAACAAATATTAAAATAGGTCATTTCTCAGAACTATCTCTTTAAGTTAGCTCACTATTATCACCCAGCACACATGTGAGATTTGGTTCTGGGTGCAAAGGTTAATAATAGACAAGTAAATCTTATCATGTTTTGAGGTCTCTGTTAACAGTATAGTAAACTTAGCCATTTGTTTATCTAACTAAACCATCTCACACTATTGACCTAATGTATCCACTATCTAGGCAAATTACTTCTGAGGAAATTTCTGAGAAACTGTTGGCTACAGTCCAGTAAATTAGCACCCTCAGTGTGTGTGTCAGTTGTTACTCTCTGTTTGTAACCCGACACCAGAGACAGAGAGGGCGGCGGGCAAACAGCTGGTTAATGTGGGCGATGGCGGGGGTGATGACAGTTCCTCTTTTTCAAAGAAAAGGATTGGTTCATGCATTCAGCCACATCTCTTTTCTCTTCAACCCAAATAGGGTTCAGGGAATCCCTGACATTCTGGATATACAGTAACTGTTCTGTTGAAGTTGTGGAAACAATGTTCCAGATTTACTCCTTGCATAGTGTACGTCAGATGAAAGAAAGTATTTAATTCGATAGACTACATTTCATTTCCTACTTTTATTGGAAAGCAATATTTTGTGTGAAAGATTTGAAGGTGAATTATGTATCAAGTTGAAGTTTTGGCTGTGTTTCTGCTGTCAATTGTCTATGTTGCCACGGGTGACATCACAGACTCTTTCATGACAGCTGTCTTGGTATTTTGGGGGATATTTTCCCTGGTACTGAAGCCAGTGTGTGTATGTGTGGGTGTTGTAGTTTCTACAGCCAATGTGTGTGTGTGTGTGGGGGGGGTTGTAGTTTCTCTTCTCCTTTTCATTGCAGTCTGAACTTAGCTTCAGCATGCCCCTCTGTGCTGTACTACTGTATAGGTCTGTTTCATGAGCATGTTACTACCTGTTTCCCTGTAGGATGTCCTACAGTACACCACCTGCATAGCTCCATTGACCTATGCACCTAGACAGAAGATCTGTGTTCACTTTGTTCTAATCTTGTGGGTTTCCATGGTGAAAAGAATGAATGAAAGGAGTGTAAGTGGAGTTGTGATGTCAGGGTGACATCAACTGGGTCACCTGATCTAATCACAGACGGCGCTGTGCCACACCTTGTTCCAGGAATGACCCCTGTTACAGAAAGACACACTGCCTGTTACAATGGGAACGTTTCTGGAGAATGCTGCTGTTAGGCTATACGTTGTCTGTCCTAGTAGAGGTGCACAGGAAACAGAGCGCTGTGTGTGTGTCTGTCGCTTGGCAGTGTTACACCCCTGTTTACTGTAAACCCCTTGGAGAAGGGTGTGTATGTGTGTGCATGTCTGCATGAATGTCCGCGTGTGTGTGTGTGCATGTGTGTGTGTGCGTGCCTGTATTTCTTGACAATGGGACACGTGACAAGTGGTTCGTAACTCTTTGAATGTCAGACCATTGAAACAGTCTTATGCCTCTCTTACTGTAAACACCTTGAAGAAGGGTGTGTAAGTGTGTGTGTGTTTTTGTGTCTGTGTTCGTGTGTGTGCGCACACGTGTGTTGCTTGCCAATGAGGCATGCGACAAGTGGTCCTTGTGTCTTTGAATGTTAGTACCAGACCTGGGTTCAAATACTATTTGAAATCATTGAAAATATTTTATCTGTGCTTGATTGAGCTTTCCTGGCCCAATGGAACCAATAGAATAGTCACAAAACTGCAAAACATATAGCACTGTAGGTAGGCTTAAACCAACTCTAAATGTATTAGAAAACTTTGAACCAGGTCTGGTCAGTACCATTGAATAACCATGGAATGTTTGTCTCGAAGAGCTTAATGTGGGAAACCCAGAACTAAAGTGTTGTGTAATTGTGTCAGAAGTTGGATAATGTTCTGAAGAAGATGCAGGAGAAAAGATACTAACCAGACTAACAAAGTCTCAACTCCCCTAAACGGAAACTCCCCCTTTTCAGAAACTTTCCACTTCAAATCAAGTCCTTTAAGCACCACCATCACCCAATCCTGACATGTCCAAGTAACCAGTGTTGGAAAACCAAAGCCTGGAACTACTGTTGATCGTTAGTCAATGCATCCCACAGTCTTATGACAGATGTTACAACAGGGGTCTCCAACCTTTTCTGGCATGAGAGCTCCTTTTTTTAAAATGAAACGTCACGAGCTACTTCAATAGGCACATTCTTCTCTCCTCCTCTACCCTGCAACTCCTCCCCAGGTCCTTGGTGTACAAGAGATGTCAATATAACTGGTCAAAGCTGCTTCTCATCTTCTGCGTTGATCCTTACAGAATGTGGACACCATTTCAAGAAGGATCCCAGAGTTTTTAAGGGTTTTGTTTTGTTGGTGACGTCGCCGATGGAACCGGGGGTGACTAAGCTGGCTCTTCAGCCTGTCACGCCCTAGCTGGCTCTTCAGCCTGTCACGCCCTAGCTGGCTCTTCAGCCTGTCACGCCCTAGCTGGCTCTTCAGCCTGTCACGCCCTAGCTGGCTCTTCGGCCTGTCACGCCCTAGCTGGCTCATCAGCCTGTCACGCACTAGCTGGCTCTTCAGCCTGTCACGCCCTAGCTGGCTCTTCAGCCTGTCACGCCCTAGCTGGCTCGAGAGGTTTTCTTGGCTCGCCAGGTTCCCATATCACGTCATGCTTCAGGCGGCCCATCGGGCTTCTCCGCCGCAGCGGGACCATTAGGCTTTCA
The DNA here is from genome assembly GCF_045791955.1 of Oncorhynchus clarkii lewisi. NCBI lineage: Eukaryota > Metazoa > Chordata > Actinopteri > Salmoniformes > Salmonidae > Oncorhynchus > Oncorhynchus clarkii. Next base: position 58,714,583 of record NC_092159.1, on the reverse strand, counting down.
CGCCTCAGCCGGATCGTCAGGCTCCACACCTCAACCGGCTCTCCAGGCTCCCCCAGGTGGGACACTGGGTGGCGCCCCTAGGGGGGGGGGTTACTGTCATGACGTTGGCCTGGGGGGTAGGTTTATGCCAGTCATAAGTACCTCTTTCCCCCATTTTTCTCTCTCTACCCTACTGAGGTTGCATTTGCAAAACCCTTGGTTAACATAGAGATTCGGGGAACATCAGAGGGTGGGGGGAAATGAACTATATTCTGGTAATGCGACCAATTGAACATATGCGGTGGTACTTAATGAATACGATGTCAGTTGAATATGATGTCAGTTCGGTTGTCATCTGAGACATTCTCATCAATGATAAGATGACATAAACTCTACAGTGGAAAGTCTACACATCGGAGTTATCGGATTCACATGGAATTGTTGTTCAATTTAAATGTTTTAATATGAAATTATTCGTGATGGGATGAAATGTGATGTTAGCTTCTAAAATGTGAGATCTGGTTTTCATAAGATAGGGCTGGTCAATCAGTGGCCCGCCCCTGTGAAGGGACATGGGCTATAAAACTTTTCAAACACGCCCTCCTCTCCCTTCCTATATAAGCCCTTGACGACAATATAACTACAGTGCCTTGCGAAAGTATTCGGCCCCCTTGAACTTTGCGACCTTTTGACACATTTCAGGCTTCAAACATGAAGATATAAAACTGTATTTTTTTGTGAAGAATCAACAACAAGTGGGACACAATCATGAAGTGGAACGACATTTATTGGATATTTCAAACTTTTTTAACAAATCAAAAACTGAAAAATTGGGCGTGCAAAATTATTCAGCCCCCTTAAGTTAATACTTTGTAGCGCCACCTTTTGCTGCGATTACAGCTGTAAGTCGCTTGGGGTATGTCTCTGGAGAGCATTTGTGAACAGCAGTTTTCAGTTCTTTCCACAGATTCTCGATTGGATTCAGGTCTGGACTTTGACTTGGCCATTCTAACACCTGGATATGTTTATTTTTGAACCATTCCATTGTAGATTTTGCTTTATGTTTTGGATCATTGTCTTGTTGGAAGACAAATCTCCGTCCCAGTCTCAGGTCTCAGACTCCATCAGGTTTTCTTCCAGAATGGTCCTGTATTTGGCTCCATCCATCTTCCCATCAATTTTAACCATCTTCCCTGTACCTGCTGAAGAAAAGCAGGCCCAAACCATGATGCTACCACCACCATGTTTGACAGTGGGCATGGTGTGTTCAGCTGTGTTGCTTTTACGCCAAACATAACGTTTTGCATTGTTGCCAAAAAGTTCAATTTTGGTTTCATCTGACCAGAGCACCTTCTTCCACATGTTTGGTGTGTCTCCCAGGTGGCTTGTGGCAAACTTTAAACAACACTTTTTATGGATATCTTTAAGAAATGGCTTTCTTCTTGCCACTCTTCCATAAAGGCCAGATTTGTGCAATATACGACTGATTGTTGTCCTATGGACAGAGTCTCCCACCTCAGCTGTAGATCTCTGCAGTTCATCCAGAGTGATCATGGGCCTCTTGGCTGCATCTCTGATCAGTCTTCTCCTTGTATGAGCTGAAAGTTTAGAGGGACGGCCAGGTCTTGGTAGATTTGCAGTGGTCTGATACTCCTTCCATTTCAATATTGTCGCTTGCACAGTGCTCCTTGGGATGTTTAAAGCTTGGGAAATCTTTTTGTATCCAAATCCGGCTTTAAACTTCTTCACAACAGTATCTCGGACCTGCCTGGTGTGTTCCTTGTTCTTCATGATGCTCTCTGCGCTTTTAACGGACCTCTGAGACTATCACAGTGCAGGTGCATTTATACGGAGACTTGATTACACACAGGTGGATTGTATTTATCATCATTAGTCAATTAGGTCAACATTGGATCATTCAGAGATCCTCACTGAACTTCTGGAGAGAGTTTGCTGCACTGAAAGTAAAGGGGCTGAATAATTTTGCACGCCCAATTTTTCACTTTTTGATTTGTTAAAAAAGTTTGAAATATCCAATAAATGTAATTCCACTTCATGATTGTGTCCCACTTGTTGTTGATTCTTCACAAAAAAATACAGTTTTATATCTTTATGTTTGAAGCCTGAAATGTGGCAAAGGGTCGCAAAGTTCAAGGGGGCCAAATACTTTCGCAAGGCACTGTAT